>NC_057812.1:592504448-592804448 GCF_018294505.1 Triticum aestivum | reverse complement strand
CGGCTGATTGGCCACCTCGTGGCCGCGACAAAGAGGCACTTCAGCCAAAAGCTCAGCCCGCACTCCGACGCCACTCAAATAAAAATGTCAAGGCATGGGGAAATACGCCAGACCTGCGAGACGTATTGGAGGATAAAGCAAAACATGCAAGATCGATCTACGGATCGCGAGGGCGTGCCACTATGCGAGACGATAACCGTCATGCCGGATACAGTAAAAGTAAATCCGGCCGGGCCGAACACAGCGGGCAAGACTCATTTGAGCTGTGTCGCGATATAGGCCAGTACAAAGGTGCCGCACACCCCCTATGCTTCACAAATGAAGTAATGGATCACCAAATCCCATAGGGTTTCAAACCTGTGAATATCGAATCATACAACAGCACAACAGATCCTGCGGTATGGATCGAGGATTTCCTCCTGCACATCAACATGGCCCGCGGTGACGATCTACACGCCATCAAATACCTCCCACTCAAGCTCAAAGGACCAGCTCGGCATTGGCTCAAAAGCCTGCCAGCAGAATCCATTAGCTGTTGGCAAGACCTGGAAGCCGCATTCCTCGACAACATCCAGGGCACTTATGTACGACCACCAGATGCCGATGACTTGAGCCACATAATCTAGCAGCCCGAGGAATCGGCCAGGAAATTCTGGACATGGTTCCTAACAAAGAAAAATCAAATCGTCGACTGTCTGGATGCAGAGGCCCTAGCAGCTTTCAAGCACAACATCCGCGACGAGTGGCTCGCCCGGCACCTTGGCCAAGAAAAGCCGAAATCTATGGCAGCCCTCACGACACTCATGACCCACTTTTGTGCGGGGGAAGACAGCTGGCTGGCTCACAACAATAACATATCAAAGAACCATGGTACTTCGGATACCAAGGATGGAAATGGCAGGTCACATCGCAACAAACACAAGCGCCGCATTAATAGCGACAATACCGAGGATACGACAGTCAATGCCGGATTCAAAGGCTCTAAACCCGGTCAGTGGAAAAAGCCATTCAAAAGAAGCACTCTGGGCCCATCCAGTTTGGACCGTATACTCAACCACTCGTGTCAAATACACGGCACCCCCGACAAGCTAGCCAACCACACCAACAGGGATTGTTGGGTGTTCAAGCAGGCCGGCAAGTTAATTGCCGAAAACAATGATAAGGGGTCACATAGCGATGACGAAAAGGAGCCCCGGCAGCCAAACACCGGAGGACAGAAGAGGTTCCCCCCACAAGTGCGGACGGTGAACATGATATACGCAACCCACATCCCCAAGAGGGAGCGGAAGCGTGCGCTGAGGGACGTATATGCGTTGGAGCCAGTCGCCCCAAAGTTCAACCCATGGTCCTCTTGTCCGATCACCTTCGATCGCAGGGACCACCCCACCAGTATCCATCATGGAGGATTCGCCGCACTGGTCCTAGACCTAATCATTGACGGATTTCACCTCACTCGAGTCCTTATGGATGGCGGCAGCAGCCTGAACCTGCTTTACCAGGACACAGTGCGCAAAATGGGTATAGACCCCTCAAGGATCAAACCCACAAAAACGACCTTCAAAGGTGTCATACCAGGTGTAGAGGCCCATTGCTCAGGCTCAGTCACACTAGAAGTGGTCTTCGGATCCCCGGATAACTTCCGAAGCGAGGAGTTAATCTTCGATATAGTCCCGTTCCGCAGTGGCTATCATGCACTGCTCGGGCGAACCGCATTTGCAAGATTCAATGCGGTACCGCATTATGCATACCTCAAGCTCAAGATGCCAGGCCCTCGGGGGGTCATCACAGTTAATGGGAACACATAGCGCTCTCTCCGCACGGAGGAGCACACTGCGGCCCTCGCAGCAGAAGCGCAAAACAGCCTCTTAAGGAAATCCACTAGTTGGGCAATTAAGGACCCGGACACCTTCAAGCGCGCCCGGAGTAATCGGCAACAAGACCACCTGGCACGTTCCGAGCTTGCATAGCAATGTGGCCCCCACCCCAGTCCTAGCCAAGTGGCGAAATCCATGCCGCGCGTACATAATTACGCATTGAAAATACCATGGGCATAGGAGGGGAGGGGGGCACCACTATGGCACGCCCCAAGACGCGGTTAAACCGCACTAAGGGCTTCCCACTTTGTTATTTTTCTCTCTTTCAAGACTTTAATCTCTGGAAACTTTGTCCGGCAGTATGATTACCGACCACATGATGCAGCAACCAAGGAGGCAAAAAGCTACATCGCACCACGGAACTCCTAGGTGGATTACGATAACAAGTGAAATATTTGCTTTAATGCCACTCCTCAGCTTGCCCTTGGAGGGGACACTTCAAATAGTCCTACTTTTTTCTTATCACACTACTTGTATCATTTTGCTTTAACACACCTTTTTTGAATAAACAATGCATAACACTAGACTATTATCGCATTCTTCATTCTTCCTTTTTATATATATATACATATATATGTTCATTCATGACATCCAGCACCCGTACACTCTGGTATGGCTAATACGCTAGGGGCTTAAGCATACCCCTTATTACGGCGTGAGAAGTCCGAACACTTTCGACAGTGTGGCACCCCGAATTTATAACATTATATGCATCAACTCCGAATCATGTCTTGGTTCAATAGTTGGGTTTGCCCGGCTCCCATGTTTTGGTACCTTACGTTCTGCTATATCGGCTAAGGTAGCACTAGGAGAACTACAGCGATTGTGCCCCGGTTCTGCTGGGCTAAGTAACTCAGTAGATAAAGCTAAAACTAACTATCATGATAAGGCGAGAGACTGGTCGCTGTTCGAGAGGTTTCGAGTCCCTAAAGACTTATGCCACTTAGAGCGAGGAGTCGGCTTTGTCTGTCTTAAGGCGTGTATAGCACCCCGAATTCGGCCTTCCGAATACTAGGGGCTTCGCCAAAATTTAAAATTATAGAATTCTATGGCTAAGTGAGAGTGATAAAGCATTATAGTCCGATTGCCTTGTTCGTTGTGCTGAGCACCTCCCTCGAAGGACCCAAAAATGGGAACAAGAGTGCTCAGGTTTATCCCAGACACCCCAACACTCGTGGCATGGGGGCAGAAGCCGACGACTAGCCATCTCTCAGATTTGATAAACAGCCGAACATAAGGTAATATTTTAAATTCAAACAAGCGTTGCATAGCGCATATGAACAAGTTTTCATAATACATGATCACATGAGCAAGTTCATTCAAATATTACATCTTTCGCACACTCGTCCGCTACAAGACGGGCACCCTTCAGGACACCCTCATAATACATCTCGGGGTGGCGATGCTCTTTGCCCTGCTGCGGCCCCTCCTTCACCAGCTTCTCGGCGTCCATCTTGGCCCAATGCACCTTCGCACGAGCAAGAGCCCGGCCTGCACCTTCGATGCAGACGGACTACTAGATGACTTCCAGCCATGGGCAGGCATCCACAAGCCGCCGCACCAGGCCAAAGTAGCTGTTGGGAAGGGTGTCGCCAGGCCACATCCGGACTATAATGCCCCTCATGGCCTATTCGTCCGCCTTGTGCAGCTCGACCAGTTGCTTCAGCCGGTCGCTCATAGGCATCGGGTGTTCGGTCCCAGTATACTGAGACCAGGACATCTTCTCCATCGAGCTTCCCTCCTTGGCCTAGTAAAATTGTGCGGCATCCGACACGCTGCGGGGCAAATATGTGAATACTCCTGGAGAGCTCCAGACTCGGGTAAGTAACATGTAATTTACTTTCACATGCTTTCTTTGCATATTGAATGCCTTACCCGCCGCTATCTTCCTCATCACCTCAATCTCCTGGAAGGCCTTTTGGGCTTCAGCCTTGGCATTCTTTGCGCTCTCAAGGGCCGCAACAAGCTCAGACTCTCGCGTCTTCGAGTCAAGCTCCAACGCCTCGTGCCTCGTCACGAGAGCTTGGAGCTCTTGCTGCACCTCGCCCACCCGTGCCTCTTGCTTTTCCCGCTCGGTGCGCTCCTGGGCCGCTTTGTTTTCGGCCTCGGACAGCGCTTGCTTTAGGGTTGCCACTTCGGTCGTGGCCCCTGGCAAATTCATGATGATCCTGTCATTTTGCAATCGCATCTTATATATATATCTATAGACTAGGTATTACTTACCTTTGTTCTCCTCGAGCTGCCTCTCAGCAAGGCCGAGCTGTTTCTCGGACCCCTCGAGGTCCTGCTTCAGTGCGGCTACCTCCGCAGTCAGTGCGGCAGAGGTCATCAGCGAAGCCTGCATACGCATATAGACATACTTATATTAGACTCCTGCAGATATTATTTGATCCTCTATTGGGCTTTTCTTTGTGAACACCAAACAAAGCATCAGGGGCTACTGTCTATGTGGTAACATTTTTCCTATATTTTAAATACTTACCTCAAAGCCTGTTAGAAGGCTGGCACAGACTTCAGTCAGTCCGCTCTTGGCGGATTGAACCTTCTTGATCACCGCACTCATAATAGTGCGGTGCTCTTCGTCGATAGAAGCGCCGCGAAGCGCTCCCAGCAGGTTCTCCGGTGCCTCTGGATGGACAAAGGTCACCGGCATGGGCGTCTTACCCCTTTGGGAAGGGAGCCGCCTGCCCGAGTCCGGAACCACTGGAGGTTCCGGCGCGGTGTTCGGCTTAGAACCAAACTTGGAGCCCCCGGGAGCCTTGCTCCCTTTGCTCCTGGAGTCCGGAAGGTCGCCTTGAGGCGCCTCCAGGACCGTCTCCCCCCGGCTCGGTGCCCCTTGAGACAATACCTCAGCATTGTCCGTAGGGCAGGGGGAGGCGGCCGTCGGAAGTGGATCACTATCCATATCCGACGAGTCCAAGGAACCGTTCGACAAAGATACGTCGATACGGGCTCGGGGCGGTCTACATAATCATATTCGGCGTCAGGAAAAGTAGTGCGACAATGGTATGCTATGAGTTACTCTGGTATCCGAATACTTATGACTTTGCCAGGGGCTTGGCTCTGAGTAACCACTTGTCTTTGCCATCGGCGGCGGTAGTGGAACAGTTCGAAAGGAGAGTCCTTCCCTTCTTGGACCCTTCGGCCTCCCCGGTTGGGGCGACCTTCCTTTTCTTGTCTCCCCCGGCTGGAGGGGGAGAGTCTTCGTCTTCCTCCTCCTCGTTTTTAGGGGAGGAGTGCATATCAGAGTTATCGGACGATGAGTCCGATACCACCTGGCGCCGGGAACTCTTTCGGGTTCCCTTGGCCTTCGTCTTGGTCTTCCCCGGCACCTCATAAGGAGCCGGGGTCCGCATCTTCGTTAGAAGAGCGTCCGCCAGGTCTTCGGGCAGAGGGGGCGGACAGTTAACCTGCTCCGATGTCTTCACCCAGTCCTGTCAAAGGCATGGGAGCTCAGACGCTGCACATAGTCAAGCTATGGGAAATAAATACCCTACCAGATATATAGAGCTTACCGGATTTGCATGGCGCTTCATGCTTAGCCCGCGGTCCTCGGTAAGAGAAGGAGGGACCTCGGCGCCCTTGAACAGCACCTTCCAGACATCCTTATGCGTCGTATCGAAGAGCTCGTGTAGAGTCTGGTGCTGGGCCGGGTCGAACTCCCATAAATTGAAAGCCCGTTGCTGACACGGGAGGATCCGGCAGAAGAGCATGACTTGGACTATGTTGACAAGCTTAAGTTTCTTGCTTGTCATGTTCCGGATACATTTCTGGAGTCCTTCCAGCTCCACCGATGAACCCCAGGACAGGCCCTTCTCCTTCCAGGAAGTGAGGTGCCTGGGGAATCCGGATCGAAACTCGGGGGCCGCCACCCAGTTGGTGTCGCACGGCTCGGTGATGTAGAACCACCCCGATTGCCACCCCTTTATGGTCTCCACAAAGGATCCCTCGAGCCATGTAACGTTGGGCATCTTGCCCACCATGGCTCTGCCGCATTCCGCTTGTTGGCCGCCCACCACCTTTGGCTTGATATTGAAGGTCTTCAGCCACAGGTCGAAGTGGGGCCGGATGCGGAGGAAAGCCTCGCACACGACGATGATTGCCGAGATGTTGATGATGAAGTTCGGGGCCAGATCATGGAAGTCCAGCCCATAATAGAACATGAGGCTGTGGACGAATGGATGGAGGGGAAACCCCAGTCCACGGATGAAGTGGGGGAGGAAGACCACCCTCTCGCGAGGTTCTGGGGTAGGGATGACCTGCCCCGCGGCTGGCAGCTGGTGCGCGATATCCGCGGCTAAATATCCGGCTCTGCGTAACTTTTTGATGTGCCCCTCCGTGACGGAGGAGGCTATCCACTTGCCTCCCGCTCCGGACATGTTTTGGAGAGAGTTGAGGAGGAAAATGCGGACTTGGGCGCTGGAGCTCGAGTACGCGAGAATGGATGAGCAAGGAGGAAGAAGGTGTGGGTAGAAAAAGGTGAGATCTTATCCCTTTATAAGGGCGTACTAAACTATGCACCTCCACTAGCCTGGTAAAACTCGCTTATCCACCAAGCGTCGTAATTGATGGCGCGGTTGGGTTACCCACGTCCGTATTGATGAGAATCCCGTAATAAGGGGAACACGATCTCTGCTTTGACAAGACGTGTCAAGAAACCGCCTCGCATTATGTACGGGGCTGGTTAAAGGAAAACGGTTCAAATAATTACCGGGCCGTGGCGTGATGTCATGCTGCCAAAACGTGTCAGCAGATTAGATTTGTGGTAATATTATTCTCTCTACGGTGGTATGTGGAACTTATTTTGCAGGGTCGGACACTATCCTTGTATTCAAATTCTTCAGTGGTGTATTCGGGGGAGGAACCCTCCTTGCAATGCCGAAGACAACACTGCGCGCCGGACTCATCGTCATCGAAGCCTGGTTCAGGGGCTATTGAGGGAGTCCTGGATTAGGGGGTCTCCGGATAGCCGGACTATATCCTTTGGCCGGACTGTTGGACTATGAAGATACAAGATTGAAGACTTCGTCCCGTGTTCGGATGGGACTCTACTTGGCGTGGAAGGCAAGGTAGGCAATACGGATATGTATATCTCCTCCTTTGTAACCGACCTTGTGTAACCCTAGCCTCCTCCGGTGTCTATATAAACCAGAGGGTTTTAGTCGGTAGGACAACATACAATCATACCATAGGCTAGCTTCTAGGGTTAGCCTCTTCGATCTCGTGGTAGATCAACTCTTGTACTACCCATATTATCAAGAATAATCAAGCAGGACGTAGGGTTTTACCTCCATCAAGAGGGCCCGAACCTGGGTAAAACATCGTGTCCCCTGCCTCCTGTTACCATCCGCCTTAGACGCACAGTTCGGGACCCCCTACCCGAGATCCGCCGGTTTTGACACCGACACTATGGTTTAGATTTAGATGTTGGTTTTTAGTAATCAAAATCGGAAGGGGGAAACCCTTCTTTGATTAAAAAAACCACTACCTCTGTTCTGGTTTACTAGTCCCCATCGTATTTTGGGTCAAAGTTTGTCCACGAATTTTACTTCTAAAATGTGAATGGAAAATGAGATTTTGTTATACCCAAACAAAAAAGGACTGGAGGCAGTGATTGCTCTGACACGGGCGCGACCTCTCATAGCGCAGGCATTGAACTGGCGCGCCGGCCAAGAGGGCCCCACTCGCTATAGGCCTGGCTGAACACGCCTCCTCACCGCATGCAA
Organism: Triticum aestivum; assembly: GCF_018294505.1. Taxonomy (NCBI): domain Eukaryota; kingdom Viridiplantae; phylum Streptophyta; class Magnoliopsida; order Poales; family Poaceae; genus Triticum; species Triticum aestivum. The sequence continues at coordinate 592,796,848 of NC_057812.1, read as the reverse complement.
CCGGCTTCAGACTGCCCTGCCTGCCTTCATTGAATCCACGTGTGCCGGCAACACGTCCTTCCGTGAGCCGGTCGGCATTTTAGAACACAAAAAATGACCAAAATATAATTAATTACGCATGGTCTTGACTTGTTGTGCTCGCACTGGTAGCAGGAACTAGAGGTTTTTCTTTATTCATATATCTCCTCAATTTTTTTGGCTTTGAAGTGAATCATGGTTGTGGACATTATGTATGAATGTGCAAATATCTATGAACAATGAGTTTGATGTGGAAGTTGAACTTGGAATTTCGGGCTTGCGCATGAACCATACCGTGTCCAATGCTTCGTCTGTTATTGTTTGGAAAGTAATTGATGTTATTACATGACCCAAAAAAATGTGCCACATCAGTAGATGCACGGACATCACAACAGGCATGCTGACTGGATAAACATTTGAACCTAGCTACTATGAAGGGAATTTTGTATTGACAACAATTTTAGATTGCAGGAGACGCCTAGCCTGCTCAGCCTCTGCTAGCTTATTTCCGGCTTCTTCCATCTCTTCTTTGGCATGGGTGAAGAGAGCATCTGATTGCTCTTTTCGCTTCTTCAGGAACTTAGCTACATTCTCACGGGCTGCTGCACGCTTTCTTTCAGCCTTTACTAGAGCCACGAGGACACGAACAACTGATGACTCCACCTGGCTTGTGTGTAATCTAGCATCATCTGGGAATTTGCACCTTGTGTCTAATCCAACATTATTAGGGACTGGCACCTTGTGTGTAATCCAGCCTCATTTTGGAAACATGATCTCGAGGTTGACCATACTTCCCTCCTCGCAGGAACTGCATCCTGACACGAAGTTACTTCTTTTTTAGATCAATACTCAGAGCAACCCAGATCCATTTAGTAGAAGCCAGATAAACAGAACTGGGAGAAGTGAATTCAAAAGGAAAAAATAATATAAAAACAAACTACAATGTGAGAACACCCACTTCCTACATCAAGCTAAAAACAAAAGCATTAGAACAATTAAGACTCTTCTTATTACACATCAAAGAACACGAGGCTTAAGAGAAACAGAAACTACAACATATACACATCGAAGAACACGAGGCTAAATGAAAGTAATTGAAAGGGTGTTACTTACCAAAGCTCATTTTACAGGTTCGATGCAGCTCGTCTTTAACTTGCCACCCTCCTTGAAAATGTCCCCAATATCCCGTGTTTTGTCTTCATTGCTCCTCTGCATGTTCGCACTCATGGTTTTAAAATCTCAACATGGCAAGAAAAATATACTACTAGTAATACTCGCGCATCTTCTGGGAAACATTAAAGCACTCGTCTGCCATGTTAGAGCATCTCCAACAGAATCACAATGTGCGGCACTTCAAAAAAGTGTTTACAGTGCTAAGATCAAGAAGTAGAGATAGAGAGTATAGACTAGAGAGTAGAGGATAGTTCTCGGCATAGATAGATAAAAAATATATTATTCAACTACTCCTCGTCGTCCTACTCCTCCTCGGTGATGTCCTCCTCCGACGTCTGACTGTAGGCATGAAGATACCAATCATCGTCGGATTCATAGGGCGACGCTACTCCTAGCCTCATGTTGAATTGAGCATCCGCTTTTCGCCTACGCTTGTCCTCGCGATAGGAGGCTCGCTCCGCCCTCCTCTTATCCCTCTCCACCCTCCTTTGCGCGTAGAACTCGCGCTCATTGATGATGTCCTCCGAGAAGCGTTAGAGCCACAACGCCGGCTTCCTCGTCCATCTCGGTGATGCCGAGATGATGCTACCGCCTTCGGTTGTCGCGACGATCCTCGTAGGTGATAAGCCGCGGCAGAGGAGTGAGCTCCTATGCCCGCTCCTGCGTCGACACGTTGGGGAAGTTCAATGTTCTATGAGGCCACCAGAGATGCCACGCCGCCGCATTGTACGCGTGGGCGACCTTGTTGGGGGTGTCGAAATTGCCGAGGCCGAGGCGCATCCCGCGGAACCGGATCTCGGCGGAGAAGCCACCGGAGGGGCGTGCACGGACGCCGTGGTATCCCCAAGTTTCCCGGCGACGCGGCGACATGGTGGCACGGCAGCGGCGAGGCGAGAAAGAGCGGGTAGAGAGCGGTGGCGAGGCACAGAGCGGGGAGAGAGCGGTTGCAAGGCACAAAGTGATGGGAGGGCGTTGGATTTTATAAAGCACGCCGGGCGCCGCGCGCCAAAACTAGCGCACGCCCGGCCGCTTTTTCCCGCGCACGCAATCCTTTCCCGACATCTCTTCTATCTCTACTCTCTTCTCTACTGTTATATTTATTTTATATTTAATATTTATCTCTACTTCTCTACTCTCTACTTTTTTCTCTACTTTTTTCTTATAAAAAAACAGAGTTGGTAATGATGGTGTGCCTGCCATCCTGCAATATAGGCCGTCCGATTTATATTTGACAGATAGGAAGGAAACAATGGCAATTTTGCAAAAAGATACCCACACCCCTCTCCAGATTTGCAAATAAGGCCTTCCCTCGTACATCCTTTTCTCCACAAGATAAACTACTCATACAAATGCATCTCGATGCATGCAACGCATGGGCATCTTGCTAGTTCTCAAAAACTTTCCATCATTTGCCACACTACTGGTTGCAGATGAAAAACCTACCCAAGCACAGAGTGATACAGGAGCGACGCACAATTATAGGCTGATATTCTGTTGGACAATGGAGGCTAACCAATTACTTTTATAGGAACAATAGCACCCAGGAAATTTGATGGGTAGGTATGAACAAAATTGGGACCGCACATGTACTGCTAAGTGATTCAATACACACCTTACCAATCGAGGAGGAGAACGATGGTCGCGGCAGCCTCTGTGAGTCATGGTCAGCAATAGGAGTCAGTTCATTGTCCATGACGGTGGTGCTTCTGCGCTTGGAGTCGGCTTCCGGGAAGCAGATCCGAGACCGTGGAAGACAGTGGCAGGGAAGAGGCTCCGTGTACGACGACGACGGTGGACCGGCTCCAGTGCGGCATACGAGGTCATCGATGAGGCAGATGCACTGCGGTGGACGAGTGCGCCAATGTAGAAGGGGAGGAGCACGAAGGCTACGGTGCCGTGGAGAAGTCCATTTTGCAGTGGGAATAGAAAATGGGGAGTATTCAGGTGTACTACTCTGGGTGCCGGGGTGGGGTTGGCTGGGTAGGGTGAACCTGAAGTTACGAAAATAGCCCCCTACTAACTGTCATCCGTAGGCATGTTCCGAAGGCTATGATGGTAACTTCCCATTGCTCGAATCAGGGTCACGGGAGATTTTCCCGCTGACCTCAAAATTTTGTGACACTGAACTCCCCGTGTGGTGTGTTGGGTGATTCGGCTAAGCAACTAGCGAGTAGTACTAGTAAATTCTGCATATTAGGTTTGACCGAAGTCAAACTTCCTAAAGTTTGACCAAGTCTATAGAAAAATATAAACATTTACCATAACAAATATGTATGATGTGAAAGTACATTCAATAATGAATCTAATGGTATTTATTTGTTATTGTATATGTTAATATTTTTTGTTTTAAACTTTCTGAGAGTTTACAAAACTTGACTTTGACCAATGCTAATACGCGGACTTAAATAAAAATGGAGGGCGTGCACATTTGTTTTCTTAGGATGTAGTGAATTAATCATTTGTTGAAATTCTGAAAAAAATATTAGGCTACTGACTTCGAATGTAATGGTCTATACAATTCAATAGTTACAATCATTGTCGAATTCCAAGATGTATACAAGGTCTATAGTACTTCACAACATGCTCAAACTCACAGAATCCCAGTCAAATGACAATCAAAATGCATTTCATAGTTATTACTTTGTAGGATGCAACAAAACCAACAATAACTCTACATCGACCATTATAAAAGCAACATTTTGAACATATCCCAATGTGTGAATGAAACATGCAGAGAGAGCTTGCGAAGATGGAGCAGATAAGGCGGGAAAGATTGTATGTATGTGGAAAAGAGAGTAGGAGACAAACCTAAGGAAACAAAGAGAGAGATAGAGAGAGAAAGAGAGAGGAAGAAGTTAGGTCTGTGAAAAAGATGGAGACATGTAATATACGTGAGATGCGTGTGCATCCAGATTCTGTACACGTGGAAGGAGAAGAGACAATAGGTTTGATGAGAGAGCTGGAAAAACATGGACGAGAGGGGAAGGATCTCGTGGGCTGAGGCATTGATAAATTTGTGCGGGGGAGAGAGGGATTGGTGATTTTGTGCGAGAGAGGGAGGGCGGGGGAGGAGTCAGTCAGCCATCGTCACATCATCCTGCTTCCAAATGGCCACACATTCTCTAGCGCAGTGTGGTCGCCGTCATCGATCTCCTCGATGACCTCTTTGAAGATTGAGGTGTTGTGCATGCTGGGGTGCGGAGAAGCACAAGCGAGAGTGGTCGCCATATAACCTTGGATGGGGATGCATTGTGTGCTCGGGGGAGGGGGTGAGTGTGTGCTGTATGTTGTGTGTGTGTCAGATATTGAGAGAAAACAAACCTAAGGAGAGAAATGTGTGTGTATGTGATGGAAAGCTACATGCTAAACAGGGTATTCACGAAGAAATTGTGCGTGCGAGATAGAGAGCGATGTGCGGGCCTTGAGGTGGGTAGGGGCCGGGTGTGGGTGTCAAAATGTGCGTGTTGATGCATGTATTACATGCGATCGTGCGAGGGACGGACGAATCGAGAGAGATGGTTGTTGTGTTACGGATGCTCCTCTCTCTCTCACACACACACAAGTAAAATAGAAGACCGTTCTCTCATGTATACACAACGTATCGGCATCTGTCTATGTCTCACCCATGCATGATCATTTGCACATTCACACCTCTCTATGTCTCTATCACACGCACACCGTCTCCACATTGCCCTTCTGCCACAACACACATATGGACACATACACACGTTCTCTCTCAGTCACACACACAAAATCAGTATTAAAAAAACTAGGGCACACCTAAAACGTCCAAATCCAAATAAACATGAACTGGAGCTAAATTCAAATATATGGAAATATTATAGAGCGTCAAGAACTTTTCCAGGAAAAAAAGTTGAGTAATATTCGGGGATTGTTTTCACACACACAAAAAGGTTCAGTGGATGTCCTTCGAGCATGACACGGTGACGCACCGTTCGATCGACCACGCGGTCGCGGTTCACGCGCTTGCACATGATTTCGTATCGTGGTTGTGGTAACTAATAAAAGTGTGGCCTAAGTCTAATGTTTACGTGTACTAATACTATTTTCTTTTAAGTTTGACCAACCCTATATAAAACCAAACTAAGCTCCCATACACGCACTCATCAATATGCTGCCGCCGTTGCGCATGCCGGCGCCCGCGTGCTCCGGCCAACAAATTTTCGCCCATCACCGCCGTGTCGCCGCCATCCCTGTGCCATGAAGCCGAAGGCTCGCCCGCTCACACCGTCTGCAGTCCCTCCTCGCGCCGCCGCCGCGCTGCCAAGCACGCGAGCAGCTAGTGGAGCCGCGTCTATGCATGCAGTGTACAAAGAGGAGGACGAGCGCGTTCTCCAACATGCCAGTGGGGAGGAACTAGCGTGTCATTGTCGTCTTCGGCCGCGCGGAGTAGGCGCACATGGTGGCTATCGCGACGGAAGCCGGTCGCACGCGCGTCGAGCCCGCAAACCGGGTGCAGACGTGAAATCTACCTTTGAGACCATGAATGCCACGTGGATCCTGCAATCTGAAGGAGCAATTTGGGTCAGTCGACTCTTGTGAGCCGTTTGATGCAACATGGATGGCTTGAAGGGCTTCTTCAACCTCCGAAATTGATGCACGGTTCATCTTCTCAGCCCGCCACATGCCTAACCGCCTGCCGCCGCCACCGCGCCCTCCCCTGAACCGCCTGCCACCGCCATGCTCCCCCACCCCGCCATCCGTTTAACCCCGAACATGATCCATTTTTTTCCGGTGAACTGCATTCCACACCCAACACTCATAAGATAGATCATGGGCACCCTGCCACCCTAATATAGATACTAGGGTAGCTTCTCTGTCGTCTTCTTCCTTCGCTCCGTCGAACTTCTTTCACAAATCGACTGACCCAAATTATACTACTAGCACAAACATATTAAGTACAGTAGGAACACGAAGATACGAGCAGTAGTACCAACTGCAAGAAGAATAGTAGTAATACATAGTATTAGTACTACTGTATGTACTAAAGAGTTCAAATAACGAGAAATAACATAAACATAGTTCAGCTGAGGCCTCAGCACAACACACTTTGAAAATAAACTAAGCAACTAGTCTGCTTGACACTTCAGTAGAACCAGCATGAGCGACGACACTGCCACCTACTCGGAGTCCGAGTCCACGTCCTCGACTTTGTCCTCGTCCCTCTTCCTCTTTCTCTTCGCCGATGCTTCTTTTCTTGAACCAGACACTGGGCTCTACTTCTTCATCCAACCCTTGTAGATATTTAAACAAAGGTAGGCATCCATTGCTGCGTACGGGATGTGATCTTCATCTAATGTCTTCGACTCCCATGCATGATGAAACTCGTGGTGAGGTTTCTTCAGTTTAGCGTACGAAGGATCAATCATGGCTGCTGCCAGGGTCAGCATTGAAGGTTGAGAGGAGGACACCAGGCTTGCCTTATGGAGATCGAAGGGCTGTCCTACAACAAGGCCTATCTGACCCAGGACATCCCTGTCGTTCCTAAAGTCTACAGTAATGAATTTCACTCTTTCGCCCTTGAGGAAGTTCTTAAGATCCTGTCACTCAATGTCGGCATGGCATATGTGGTAGACCAAGCACACGTTATGTACGCAAACCTGGATCATGGCGGGCTTCTTCTTCTCTGCCTCCTTTAGGATCTTCTCTCTTTGTAGGACTGTGGTGTACTCAACATCTAGCCCAGCGACCCACTCATCCGTTGAACTGTTGAACATGCGTAGGAAGTGAGCAAGGCATGCTTTCACTGTCGCGGATCCACGTGTGTAGATGACAATGGACTCATCACCGTGATGGCTCTAACCTGGTACTCAGCGATGACCATGGAGATTTGGGAGGCCATGGATTTTGGAGGAGGGTTAGGAGAAGTTGAACTGGTGTAATGTGAAAGGATGGGACGACTGGGAGCGAACTGTTGTAAGGTACTGTACTAGTAGAAGACGGGGACGAGTAGGGCATGCGAACAACGTGGGGTTGCTGGCTTGCCCGGTGGATAAACGGCTCCAAGCCCCCAAAGAGTTCTCGAGAACTATGCGGGACCCACTAGATGTCATGTCTACAAGACCCATATCGTAGGCCTAATGGTATAGCTCGTTGATCAATAGATGGTTACAGTTTCCTGACCATGGACATTGGATGTCGTTGAGGACGAAATCACATCATTAGGAGATTGATGTGATGGACAAGACCCAATCCTAAGCCTAGCACAAGATCGTGTAGTTCCTATGCTAAAGCTTTTCTAATGTCAAGTATCATTTCCTTAGACCATGAGATTGTGCAACTCCCGGATACCGTAGGAATGCTTTGGGTGTACCAAACGTCACAACATAATTGGGTGGCTATAAAGGTGCACTAGGGTATCTCCGAAAGTGTCTGTAGGGTTGGCACGAACCGAGACTGGGATATGTCACTCCGTATAACGGAGAGGTATATCTGGGCCCACTCGATAGGACATCATCATAATGTGCACAATGTGACCAAGGATTTGATCACGGGATGATGTGTTATGGAACGAGTAAAGAGACTTGCCGGTAACGAGATTGAATGAGGTATCAGGAGACCAACGATCGAATCTCGGGCAAGTATCGTACCAATAGACAAAGGGAATTGAATACGGGATTGATTGAATCCTCGACATCGTGTCCAATGAGATCATCGTGGAACATGTGGGAGCCAACATGGGTATCCAGATCCCGCTGTTGGTTATTAGCCGGAGAGTTGTCTCGGTCATGTCTGCATGGTTCCCGAACCCGTAGGGTCTACACACTTAAGGTTCGATGACGCTAGGGTTGTAGAGATATTAGTGTGCGGTAAACCGAAAGTTGTTCGGAGTCCCGGATGAGATCCCGGACGTCACGAGGAGTTCCGGAATGGTCCGGAGGTGAAGATTTATATATAGGAAGTCCAGTTTCGGCCATCGGGAAAGTTTTGGGGTAATCGGTATTGTACCGGGACCACCGGAAGGGACCCGGGGGTCCACCGGGTGGGGCCACCTATCTCGGAGGGCCCCATGGGCTGAAGTGGGAGGGGAGCCAGCCCCTGGTGGGCTGGTGCGCCCCCCATGGGCCTCCCCCTGCGCCTAGGGTTGGAAACCCTAGGGGTGGGGCGCGCCCCCCTTGGCTTGGGGGGCAAGTCCCCCTTGGCCGCCGCCCCCCTTGGAGATCCCATCTCCTAGGGCCGGCGCCCCCTAGGGGCCCTATATATAGTGGGGGGAGGGAGGGCAGCCGCACCCAAGTCCCTGGCGCCTCCCTCTCCCTCCGTGACACCTCTCCCTCTCGTTGGTGCTTGGCAAAGCCCTGCCGAGATCCCGCTGCTTCCACCACCACGCCGTCGTGCTGCTAGATCTCCATCAACCTCTCCTCTCCCCTTGCTGGATCAAGAAGGAGGAGACGTCTCTCCATTCCGTACGTGTGTTGAACGCGGAGGTGACGTCCGTTCGGCGCTAGGATCATCGGTGATTTGGATCACGACGAGTACGACTCCATCAACCCCGTTCTCTTGAACGCTTCTGCTTAGCGATCTTCAAGGGTATGAAGATGCACTCCCTTCTCCTCGTTGCTAGATTACTCCATAGATTGATCTTGGTGATGCATAGAAAATTTTAAATTTCTGCTACGATCCCCAACAACTAGGAGTAGTAGCTAGGGATCGAGTGTGCGAGATGAACCGGAGAAAGTAAATGCAGAGAGATGAAATGCAAAAAATACGGAGTGATGTGATGGTTGCTTGTCCGTTTATTTTACCAGGGCACTTATTACTGGCAGTAGTTGGATTTTGTGATATGACGGCTTTACTGCCGCGCCACGAGCGGGGTTAGAGTGAGACTCCCGTGCAGCGCCGCCCTCTACACTTGTACTACATCGGTCGTGGTTTATTAGTCCCCCATTGAATTTGACTGAAGATTTAACTGACAAAATGTTAGTGCATGTCAACAAAAACTATATCATTGGATTCGTATTTGAACATAGTTTTCAATGATATAATTTTAGGTGACATGCATCAGCATTTATCGTACAATATACAATGTTAGTTCAATTTTTGGTCGTACTAATCTATAGTAGTAAGGTGCCCGTGTGTTGCACGAAAGAGTGAAATGCATTGACCAGGGAGTTGTTTATTTTGACAAAGGATGTGGGGGTCATCTCTAGAGCTCACAAACATCTGAGTGAAATAGATAAAAAGGTATATTTTGCAAACAAAAGTGTTCAACTGTTCAACCTACATCCAAAACTTGTGAAGAAATAACACTTATTGTGCTTTGCAAGAAATGATCTTTAAGAATTAGTTTTTGAGTATCAATTGTTATACATTTCCTACAGATGATAATAGTATCAATTGGCTATACTATTAAGTATTAACCATGCCTTTATACACCTAGACGGAGGGATCAAATCAGGATGACTTGGAAGGGGCAGAGGAGATGTAAGAAATGGTTCATAGTAAGTCTTTCACCAGTACTGTAGTAAAAATTCATACAAGGAAGATTCTAGACTAAACTATAAATGGATACACTTTTATTCATGCGCGATACTCCAATAGAGCAAGATCATGCATGGAAGTCTCCACATGCTTAGACAACGGATTACACTGAGCGAAGACTAATGATCAACATTTAACTTGATAATGCGTATGTCCAGGTGAACCTCCTTGGAGTCCCCGTGCACCGCGTGGGGGGGGGGGGTAAATCATACCATGCGTCTTCCATGTCCACATCAGCGGGAAGGTCCTAGCTCTGCACAGTCCTAGTCAGCAAGATGGAGCCCGTGTCGCCGCCCATGTACCTCAAAGGGGTAGTAACAGTGAGCACACACCCGTACATCGGCCTCGTGTCAGTGTCAGCGGCTTCCCCCTGATGCACACTACAGAGATGGGGCGGTGGCCTGTGCGGAGCTCGCCGGTGCCCATGATCAAGAGAGGACGATGCTGCCGTCCTCCTCCGAGACTAGCAGGCGGCGGTGATCCTCCAGCGACTCTGGCATGGTGAACGGGTAGCACGTCTCGTACTTGATGTTCTCCGCCAAGGGCCAGTAGTGACCGCTGCACGCATCCGTGAGGTGATGCACGATGTCTGCCGGCGAGCCCCAAAACAGCATCGGGCACTCATAGCAGTAGACGAAGGTCTCCTTGGAGGCATCGACCAGGCCGTCCATGAAACGGGAGTGGCTGTAGGGGACGTTGCGCCAGTTGAATATATGAGCAAGTTACTACGAGATTTAATCCGAATAAGCACACAATAAATCATGACGGCTATAACAGAGATTAAACTAATCATGTGGACTAGCATAGTAGATGAACAGATAGAATCTAGTAGGATACAGAGTAGAAACATGAATTCTACCATGATTTTGAATAGGAAGGACAGAAACACATACGATGCAAAGCACCATTGGCGTTGAGGTTGTCGCCCATATCGTTGAGGAAGAGGTTGCCAAGGTTGGGGAAGAAGTCGTCATCGGTGAAGTTGTGGCTGACAGCAGCCGCGAGAGTGCGGTCCCCAAATTTCAATAGCGCCCGCCGAATGGAGCGCATGAGGGAGTGGCTGTAGGGGACGTTGCGGACGCCGAATGGAGCGCAGGAGTAGCACATGAAGCAGTAGATGGTGCTCCGGTGCCTAGAAATTTTTGTTTGGCATCGCTTGGGCAATGTAGGGCATTGGTGCCAAATACCCAAAAAGCAAATTTAGCACCGCTTTTGGCCTAATAGTGGAAGGCCTAAGTCTCTATCTCTACTCTTATCTCTATCTCTACTACTCTTCTTTGTTTTTTATAACAAACCAAATAGTACTGTGCCGTCCGCTGCACACCCGGCTGAACACGCCTCCTTGCCTCCATCATCACCAACTGAGTCTTTTATAGGAGTAGGAGTAGAGAAAAAACTGAGTTGGTGATGATGGTGTGCCGTGCAATGCACGGGCATCTTGCTAATTTTTTTGCATATAATTCCAAACACAACGTAGACACAGTCTTTGACCATTTTACAAGTATGTTAGTATCATTATTAGTGGTCAGCCGGTGCAAGTTATAGCCCCAGGTGTTTTAACCTTTTTTTAGTAATGATATCTGGCGATTGTTCGGCATGAGCTCAATCCTGGTGAATCCCATGTAACCGTCAGATTTCCATCTGACGGTGGCCTGTTTTTAAGCCATAGTATTTGACAAAACTGCCACCCTTACACACGTACTATAACTGCGTCGCGGGCGTTTGCAACTGCCATGTCTCCCAGCAAACGTTTGCTGGGGATTGGAGTTAGCACCGATGGCGGTTCATAGTCGTTCCATGCTCCAGCATTGAAGTTTGTAACTATTTTAGATTAGAATATACTACTCCTCCGGTGCTAGTAGTAGAGCAGAGTCCTAGTCCACTACTACTCTACTCAAGCAAGTTAGGGCATAGTAGTAGGTACTGTAGGGAGTATCAGTACTGTGATCACTCAAGCAAGTTGTCTGACTTCGATATGACCCTACGCTGCTGGTATGTGTCTCGTAAGTCAAGCGGCGTGCTGTAGTCATCATCACCTGTCCACTTCCCATAGCACATATTCGCTTCTCCATCTTTGGCCACTCTTCCATCCCCACTAAGGCGCCTCCCCCCTTGTCCGAAACCCAAGCACAAACAATGGCAGAACCAAGCAGCGTCCGCCGAAAGAGTGGCTGGAATTAGCTCCCCATAGAGGTAATCAAGCTCATTGTTTCGCGTGTGGACAATCTCAGTACCATGCCGCTCGCCGCGTGCTCGTCCGGGCTGTACCGTTTACTCAAAGGCCTCAGGCTAGAGCTTTTTGAGCCAGCTCCTTGCTTGCTGATGCCATCTGATCTTCAGAAACGGCATGTCACGCAGCATAACGATCATAGGGTGGCGAGCATCAACCCCCTTGACTGCGATCCGATCCCCATCACCCTCAACTACATTAACGGTATGTACTGGGTCGACATGAACACATCTTGGATGGTGCTCATCGACGGTCGCGGCAGTTGGATGCTCGTGGAGGTCTACACCTAGCGATTGATCCCCCTTCCTTCGATTAACACTGCACTGCTTTGGCACCGCGGCCCAGAATACTCGGAATCTTACAGTAGCCAACATGATACCAAGTTTGATTTGCTCAAGGTTGTAATCTGCCAAGTGCCCACAAGACCTGCGAATTATGAAGACTTCAGGCTAATTGCGTTTTTCAACCATGGTCTCGCCTAGCTGACAGGTCATTGCGGTAAGTGGATAAATCTGCATGTCCATCGCAGGATCATACATCCTCCTGGGTTCTCTGATGCCATTGAACACAAGGGCTTCATTTACGTTCTCGACTCCTTCTATGGCTGGACGTATTGCTGGCCTACTCTAGTCATCGCTACAAACGGCTATTACAATAGTATGTTACTTTCCTATGATATCATGATGGCTTACTTATATTACTGTCGACATTTACTGAAAAAATATTCATGCTCATAACATGCTGTTCTTAAGATTAACTACATCAAGAGCCCTTTTTTATTTGACTCCAACTTTTATTGAGGGTTATTTGACTCCAACTTGATATGATGTTGTAGGCCGCCTGGTGTCCCTACCCTTCCTAATCGCAGAACCTTTCAAAGAAAAGCGGCATGGTAGTTGCAGGTGGTTCCTGGCTCGATCAGACGATGGCGAACGATTGATGATCGTTCGCACGTACCAGACGTGTTGTTTCGTGAAATACAATCACAGTCACTACGAGGTCTTTGAGTAGGATCCCAGCTTCTCTGGGCCTTCAGGAATTTCTGACTGGAGGTTGGTAAGTAGCCTTGGTACACGCTCTCTGTTTGTCGGACTGAATTATCTGATTAACTAGGAGATAACCGATGGCAAGGATCATGATGGCAGCGCAGTTTCGTTCATCAGGAAAAACTGTGTGTACACAGCGTACCATGCGTCTTTGCATGCACCATACCCTGATATGTGCCGCCACGCTCTACAGCCCAAAGTAGGAGAGAGGGTCGCAAGTGTCATACTTCGACCTGCTGGCTGGAGTTTCCCCCGTCAGGCACCCATCTAGTTCAAGCCGTCCGCCAATCTCCACAGCTTAATAAATAGTAATGTTTAACTGAGCCAATTAGTTAGATGCCTACACTTGGTGTAGTAGGATCTTTATTTAGTTTGATGCATACACTTGTTCTTTTTTGGTAGCCCTTTTGTAATGATGGATGATGTTTGGTTTGGAAGAGAGAGCTGCGTCTTCACTCTTCTGGCCTGCTTACTGCTTCTGTTTCACCCCCAGCCCTGGTTGCTGCTGCTACTGTTTTCAATGTACAATCAATAGTATATTTCGTCTGTTGGTTGAATAAATGTGTTGTTAGAATGACAAACACAATGTTTTGGAAGTCGTTGCACGGTTCGATTCTTTAGTGCCCCGTACCGTACATAGCAGATACTATTTTTCGTATGGAACACATTTTCCACTTGTTGATAACATGCATCCCACTGATGAAGGCCCAATAGAGAAGCCCATAATTAACTCGAAGGGAGGCTCTCACATGAATCCGGCCCAGGCACATGCTCATGGTCCCCTAAACATAAATAAGTAAATAAATAAATAAAGCTAAATGCTCATGCACCAGTTCTTTAAATTCATGATTTAATAGGAGGATATTATTTCCTATGATAGTGTCATTACATTCAGTCGATATTATTCTTAGGCAAAGATAGCGATCAATCTTCTTTCTCCCAGCATTTTCTTCCTGCAACTAGCGGAGCCATGCAAATTGTAGTCAACGTCGATAGTTCCGGTCCATTTTTATTTTTCAATAAGAATGTCCAACCTAGCCCAGCACATTGGCGACAACACTTTATCCTCCGCCTTGGTGCGCTCGCCACGGTGCCGCCATCCGGCCATGCCAACATAGTTTTTTTTGAAACGGTCCCTGTCAACATAGTTAATCAGGAGAGAACTGTAGTTGTGAGTATGACAGTACGGACCCACCAGGTCCACTCCCGAACACAAGCAAGCGCCTCTTTTACTACTCAGATGAACCCCTCGTTGTTTTACGCTAATCCACCCTGCTGATATCTAGGACCCACATCATTTTCAATGTATAGTCAATTAATGACAGAATTGCACAACTTTTTTTTGAGTAGTAATTCAGAGGAGCAGGCTATAAACTGGGTTGTGCAGTCTCTGTGACCCGTCTAACAACATGACCAGCCCAGCAGTTTTTTCCTTGGGAAAATAGGTAGCCCGGTATTTCTTTTTGAAGAATACCCAAGCTAGGCCTATTTGTTTTCTCCGAATTACTGGGTTGCAAATCTTTCAAGACGAGGAGGGATGCATTCCGGCCTGGCCAAAGAGTATGGTCAGTGTCTGTTAAAAGTAGTATCAAAAGGGGTTGAAAATTCTAGAAAAATTATAGCAAATGGGATATTAGTTTCTTTTTTTGTTTTTGTTCTTCACTGATATGTTATACTCCCTCCATCCCAAATTCTTGTCTTAGATTAGTCTAGATACAGATGTATCTAATACCAAAATGTGACTTGATACATCCGTATTTAGACAAATCTAAGACAAGAATTTTGGGATGGTGGGAGTATTTCATTGGATTTAACATGACATAGTACTAATTTATTTTTAAATTTGTTTTAGTATGGCTACTAAGTTTTTGATTAAGAATATTTTGTTCCCAGGCAAAAATTTGCGAATTTTCAAAATTTCCCACATATTTAGTTAATTGTTTAACCCTGGTACTGACCAGAAAATGGGCAGCAATTCCGAAAATGGAAAACATGCTGCAATAAATTCCATATGAATTAGAAAATGAGTAAAAATTATAAAAATAATAGCAAATGGGCTATACACGCCACAGATTTCAAGGCTGACTTGTTTACGCAAGGCTTTGTCACTCAACACACGATTCTAGCAGCAGTGACTGTTTACGCAAGGCTTTGTCAGTCAACACACGATTCTAGCAGCAGTGACTGCCTGCTCCCTCCTCTTGTGGCCCACTGTGATGCCGCATAGGCTTCCCCGGCCCACCCTACTCCCTCCGCTGGCCTGGCCGCACGCAATCAACTGCCTTCTTATTACGCGAAAAAAATGATCCCTCCCACTGACATCTAGGGTGCACCGGTTGGGAGGCTGGCTTGTGGGCCTACTAAGTTGACGCGTACGCAGGGCTTGTCAACTTAGTCAACAAACGATTCTAGCAGCAGTAACCATTGGATTTGAATCAAACGGTCCTGCTGCTTCTTCAATCGCTGCTCTTCTTGCACCAGCCGCCCAAACCAGCACCGGCGAGACCGCCTGCTCCTGCCTCCAGTGGCCGGCTATGCTGCCGTTGAGGCCTCACTGCCTCCTACTACTCCCACCGCTAGCCAGGCCCTGCGGCGACGACAGCCTCACGCCGCAGCCAAACCAGTGAACCCTCGTACTCCTCTCCGTGTGGGCATCCACTGCCGCGTCATCCCCGGCTCCACGTCTTCCCCTTCCTAGGCCTCACCATCATCCATCGCCTTGGTGCTCTCAGTGCAGTGTGATCAATGTGGTCAATGACCGACTTCCATCGGAAGAGTACTGTACATGGAGAGGCTGACAGCTGGGCCCACGGCCGCAGCTGGGTCCACGACCACAACCAAGTTTTTTTGTGATTTGCCAAGTAAGTTGCTTTGTCAGGCCTGTTGGGCTGCAAATATTTCAAGATGAGGAGAGATTCATTCGGCTGGCCGAGAAAATGGGTGTATATTTTCAAAACACATCAAACCGACAATTAGTTTCAATTTTTTTTCATTTCGAGATTTTAAATTGCATTGATTTTTATGCGTAGACAATTTGTTGGATTTTATATTGATATACATTTATTTTTCAAATCAGTTTGAATGTCACTTGAAATTTCGGGATTAAAAACAGTTCGGACCGCACCAAAATATGCAAAATTTCGTACAATTTTTTAACCGTGGCCACAATATGGGCTGTAATGCTAACAAAAAGAATATGGGCTCCAAAAAAACCTTATGAATTACCAAATGGGCTGTTAGAAAAAATGGCAGATGGGTTGTATGCTGTTTCCCACAGATTTGAGGCTTTCCTAAAAAAGGTTGACGCACAAGAAGTGACTGTTGGATGTCCATCCAGCGGCCTTCATGCTTCTTCAATCTCTGCTCTCTTCCTGCTCCAGCCGCTCAAACAAGCGCCGGCAGGACTGTCTGCTCCCTCCTTCCCGCGGGCGGCTCTGCTGCCGCGCAGGCCTCACCGCCCCACCGTACTCCCATCGCTGGCCTAGCCATCCCTCTACTCACCCACACTTGTTGTTATTCTCCGGTGACGGCATACGAACCAGTAAACCCTCGTACAGTCGTACTCTTGTTGGGGGGGGGGACAACTGTCGAGTCTTCCCTGGCTCCGTGTCATTCCCTTCCTAGGCCTCGCTGTCGTCCACCGCCCTGGTGCTCTCGGCGCGGCCTGGTCAACATGGTCAACGACCGACATGCATCTGAAGGGGACTGTACGTGGAGAGGCTGACAACTGGGTCACAAACGCATGCAAGGAAATGCCTCCTTATTACGCGCAAAATAATGATTCCTCCACTTGACATCCGGGACCACCGAAAGGGCCTCTGTATTTCGCGAAAAAACGTTACTGCCACTGACAGCTCGAATCCACCAACTATATCTTCGCACGCACGGAAGTGCCTCCTTATTATGCACAAAAAAAATGAATACACCCCTGCTAGCTGGGACCCAGTATAGTGGGAGGCTGACTTGTGGGTGTACTAAGTTGACGGGGATGGAGGGCTTTGTCAACTTAGTCAATATGCACGATTCTAGCTCCAGTGACCGTACGATGTCCATCCAATGGCCGTATTGCTCCTTCAACCTCCGGTCTTCTTGCTCCAGCCGGCCAAACCAACACCGACCGTGCCTCATGCTCCTGCCTCCCGTGGCCGGCTGCGATGCCGCGGAGGCCTCACCGCCCCTACTACTCCCACCATTGGCAGGCCATCCCTCTACTCACCCACACCCCTGTTATTGTGCGGCGACGGCAGCCTCACACCACAGCTGAACCAGTGAACCCTCGTACTCCTCTCCACGTGGGCATCCACTGCCGCGTCTTCCCCGGCTCTACGTCGTCCCCTTCCTAGGCCTCGCCGCCGTCCACCGCCTTGGTGCTCTCGGCGCGGCGTGGTCAATGTGGTCAACAATCGGCTTCCATCGAAAGAGTACTGTACATGGAGAGGCTGGTAGCTGGGTCCACGGCAGCCGCAAGGAAGTGCCTCCTTATTACATGCAAAATAATTATTCCTGCACCTGACAGCGGGGACCCACCAGACGGGCCACCGTATTCCACGAAAAAATGTTTCCCCCTTGACTGCTGGGACCCACTAGCTACATCTTCGCATGCAAGGAAGTGCGTCCGGGCAAAAAAAACGATTCGACCCCCTGACTGCTGGGACCCACCAGCTATATCTTTGCACGCAAGGAAGTGCCTGACAGTTGGGATCCACCTGGTCAAAGCGTACGTAGCATTTTCATTCTGGTCACGAACGTGTACGTAAATACTGCTCGATGTAGAGCGCGCACGTGTCATACTAGAGGCGCGCATGTACCATGTACATGTACATACAACGGCTGATGACACACAAGTATAGGGGATCTATCGTAGTCCTTTCGATAAGTAAGAGTGTCGAACCCAACGAGGAGCAGAAGGAAATGATAAGCGGTTTTCAGCAAGGTATTCTCTGCAAGTACTGAAATAAGTGGTAATAGATAGTTTTGTGATAGGATAAATTGTAACGAGCAACAAGTAACAAAAGTAAATAAAGTGTAGCAGGGTGGCCCAGTCCTTTCGTAGCAAAGGACAAGCCGGAACAAACTCTTATAATAGGAAAAGCGCTCCCGAGGACATATGGGAATATCGTCAAGCTAGTTTTCATCACGTTCATATGATTCGTGTTCGATACTTTGATAATTTGATATGTGGGTGGACCAGTGCTTGGGTTCTGTTCTTACTTGAACAAGCATCCCACTTATGATTAACCTCTATTGCAAGCATCCGCAACTACAACAAAAGTATTAAGGTAAACCTAACCATAGCATGAAACATATGGATCCAAATCAGCCCCTTACGAAGCAACGCATAAACTAGGGTTTAAGCTTCTGTCACTCTAGCAACCCATCATCTACTTATTACTTCCCAATGCCTTTCTCTAGGCCTAAATAATGGTGAAGTGTTATGTAGTCGACGTTCACATAACACCACTAGAGGCTAGACAACATACATCTTATCAAAATATCAAACGAATACCAAATTCACATGACTATTCATAGTAAGACTTCTCCCTTGTCCTCAGGAACGAACCTAATTACTCACAAAGCATATTTATGTTCATAATCAGAGGGGTAATAATATTCATATAGGATCTGAACATATGATCTTCCACCACATAAACCAACTAGCATCAACTACAAGGAGTAATCAACACTACTAGCAACCTACTAGCACCAATCCCGGACTTTGAGACAAGAATTGGATACAAGAGATGAACTAGGGTTTGGAGATGAGATGGTGCTGGTGAAGATGTTGATGGAGATTGCCCTCTCCCGATGAGAGGAGCGTTGGTGATGACGATGGTGATGATTTCCCCCTTCGGGAGAGAAGTTTCCCCGGCAGAACAGCTCTGCCGGAGCTCTAGATTGGATCCGCCATGGTTCCGCTTTGTGGCGGCGGAGTCTTGTCCCGAAAAATTCCTTTTTATTTTTTCTCATAGAAAGACCTCATATAGGAGAAGATGGATGTCGGAGAGCCACTAGGGGGCCCACAAGGTAGGGGGCGCGCCCTAGGGGGGGCACGCCCCCCACCCTCGTGAGAAGGGTGTGGGCCCCCTGGCCTTCATCTTTTGCGAGGATTTTTCTTTATTTATTTTAAGATGTTCTGTGGAGTTTTAGGACTTTTGGAGTTGCGCAGAATAGGTCTCTAATATTTGCGCCTTTTCCAGCCTAGAATTCCACATGCCGGCATTCTCCCTCTTTATGTAAACCTTGTAAAATAAGAGAGAATAGCCATAAGTATTGTGACATAAAGTGAAATAACAGCCCATAATGCAATAAATATCGATATAAAAGCATGATGCAAAATGGACGTATCAACGGCAGTGTGCAAGAAAGAAAATACGGCCACGTACGTACATACGGGCGGCGTCTCGAACACCTACTCGCGCATATGTACAGCCAGGACTCGTGTACATGGCTGGGTCGGAACGGGGAAACTGTGTCGTCGTCGTGTTCATGGGGAGCCAACTGGCTGGGTCGGAATGGAGTGTGTCGTTGTGTTCATCGGGAGGGCTTGGACGGAACAATCGATGGAAACGAGGCCTGGCATACCGCAGAACAGAGGAAACGGCCTTGTGTTCGACCAGCCACGTTCGAAATGGGATCCTGTTCATCGGGAGGGGTCTGGCGTACTGCAAAATGGAGGAAACGGACCTCCTACGGTCGAAACAGGGTCCTGTTGATCGGGAGTGGTGTAGCATACCGCAAAACGGAGGAAATGGACTTGTGTTGGAGCGCTACGGTCGAAACGGGGGTCCTGTTCATCGGGAGGGGTGTGGCATATCGCAAAACAGGACTCCACGGGATACTGTTCATCTCCACCGTCGACCCCCTCCGGCCTCCACGGGCTACTGTTCATGAACCGTCGACCTCCTCCAGCCTCCACATGCGACTGTTCATCCACGGGCTCCTGTTCATCCAGCCTCCACCGTGCACAACTCCACCGGCTACTATCCAACCAGCCCTCTCCACGGGCTCTTGTTCAACCACCCCTCCATGGGCTACTGTTCATCCAGCCCTCCACCATCTACTATTCATCCAGCCCTCCACGGGGTCATCCTGTTCATCTAGCCCTCCACGGGGTCCTGTTCATCCAGCCCCAACCGGCTCGATCGATCGGGGTCCTGTTCTTCCAGAGGCAACACCACAGGGTCCTGTTCATCCACCCCCACCAGGAACTGTTCATCCAAGCCCCCCAGCAATGCTCACTTTCATCCAGAGGCAGCATCGATCGGCTTTAGTTAGCAGCAATAGCGAAGGAATCACTCGGGTTCAGTAACGTAACTAGTGCAATCGCCCAACTTCAGTTAGAGCCCAACGCCTCGCTCAGTTTCAGTTAGAGCCCAACGCCCCGCACACACGCGCGTACGTGTACGAGAGAAACACGCATCGCTCGGCCCCAACCACCCATCATAACCGGGAACTCCCCGAAATTTTCCTCGCCCTCGCTTCTACCACGATTTTTTTCGTCATGGACGGCCCAAATAATGTCATGCAGCTGTGTCTCCGGCCCGCCCAGGACGAAAAGCCCATTTTCTGTCATGATTTTTTGTCATAGAAGTAGGAGCCCACCACATCTATGATGATACCAGGTTTTGTCACTATTATTGTCATAGAAGTGTCATAAGTATGACATATTTTTTTCGTTCGGCCCAAAATGTCACGGATGTGTCTTTTTTTGTAGTGCAGGTTAAAATCACACCCCCTAGCAAAATTGGGTAATTAAGTTCAGACATAGTTTCATGGAGCTCAGCAATAAAATCCAATTTAAACTCGTTATAAGCAATACCATATATAGCAATAAGATGCCTGATAAACCCATCACTTTTTATTTTAATAGTCATAACAATGCATAATTATTTATTTACAAAACCAATAACCTCAGATAAATCAATTTTCAGACCCACAAGGATCCCCCCTCAGCCGTGTTTACTGCAGGAAGGCTATGCCAAGTAAACTCATCCCTACAAGATTTACTCTTGAGGACGTGGGTATCTATATTATCTCTTTTCGTTTCAAACAAACCAACAAAATCTAAATGATTCTTGTTAAGGATATCTCCAATGCACTGTATTTTACCAGGGTGTCCTAGACCACGTATATTCCAGAAGGCTCCTATTATTTTTATTTCCTTATATCATGATAAATATTTATTATTCATGCTAGAATTGTATTAACCGGAAACTTAGTACATGTGTGAATACATAGACAAACAGAATGTCACTAGTACGCCTCTACTTGACTACCTCGTTGAATCAATGATGGTTATGTTTCCTAACCATAGACATGAGTTGTCATTTGATTAACGAGATCACATCATTAGAGAATGATGTGATTGACTTGACCCATCCGTTAGCTTAGCACGATGATCGTTTAGTTTGTTGTTATTGCTTTCTCCATAACTATACATGTTCCTATGACTATGAGATCATGCAACTCCCGAATACCGGAGGAACACTTTGTGTGCTACCAAACGTCACAACGTAACTAGGTCATTATAAAGGTGCTCTACAAGTGTCTCCGATGGTGTTTGTTGCGTTGGCATGGATCAAGATTATGATTTGTCACTCCGATTGTCGGAGAGGTATCTCTGGGCCCTCTCGATAATGTACATCACTATAAGCCTTGCAAGCAATGTAGCTAATGAGTCAGTAATGGGATGTAGCATTACAGAACGAGTAAATAGACTTGCCGGTAACAAGATTGAACTAGGTATTGAGATACCGACGATCGAATCTCGGGCAACTAACATACCGATGACAAAGAGAACAACATATATTGTTATGCGGTTTGACCGAGAAAGATCTTCGTAGGATATGTAGGAACCAATATGAGCATCCAGGTTACGCTATTGGTTATTGACCGGAGACATGTCTCAGTCATGTCTACATAGTTCTCGAACCCGTAGGGTCCGCACGCTTAACATTCGATGACGGTCGATATTACGAGTTTATGTGTTTTGATCTACCGAAGGTAGTTCGGAGTCCTGGATCTGATCACGGACATGATGAGGAGTCTCGAAATGGTCAATACGTAAAGATCGATATATTAGAAGCTATGCTTGGACATCGTAATGGTTCCGGGTGAAAACGAGAGTATACCGGAGCACCGGGAGGTTACCGGAACCCCCCGGCAGGTATATGGGCCTTATTGGGCCTTAGTGGGAGAGAGGGGAAAGGAGCAAAGGAGGGGGAGCCCCCCCATGCCCAATATGAATTGGGAGGGGGGCCGGGCCCCCTTTCCTTCCTCCTCCCTCCTCCTTCCTTCTCTCCTAAATCCAACAAGGCAAGGGGGGAATCCTACTCCCGGTGGGAGTGGGACTCCCCTTGGGGCGCACCTAGGAGCCCAACCCCCTCCCCCTCCTCCACTCCTTTATATACGGGGGAGGGGGCACCCCATAGACACACAAGTTGATCATTAATCTTTAGCCGTGTGCTGTAACATCCCAAAATTCTATATTTTGGAATGTTATAATAAATAGATAGATTGATTGTTTGTTTGGTTGTTGTGTGATTGATTGAGTGAAATTTGAAACTTCTTGAAAGTTAAATGAGAGGGAATAAAAGGACTTTCCCAAACTTTCACCTTTTTGCATTTTGATCTCCGTGAATTCAAATTCTTTTCAAATACAAAACCCTCAAGAGAAGATTATATGACTTCTTCCATTTAATTAAATGTAAAGGTTTTTTTGAAAATATTTGAATTTTATTTGGAAATATTTCAAATTCAGAAACTTTAAGCAACTCAATGATTTCCATGAGAGAAGATAAAATGACTTCTTCAAAATATATGAAATACGAGTTGGAAGTTTAAAAGGATCAAATTTAAAGTCCGTTCGAAATTATTTTCAATTTGGAATTATTTGAGTTTTATTCAAATTATTTTTCTCCAAAAATAAAATAAATGGAAAATAGGATAAAATGATTCCCTACATCATAAAATTGGAGATAAATAATTTTGAAATCATTTTGGTATTTCTAAAATGATTTTTATTGGGTTTTATTGTAGAAGTAGCACTATTTGAATTATTTGAATTTTTGTGAATTCTATTTGGCACTAGAGAAATGTTCATGTTGTATAAAATCTTTTTCTGAAAATTATGATATATAATATGCCTATATAAAATTTTATTTTATTATCTACGCGTGCGCCTGGAACTAACCGCCGCCCACATGCGTAGCATAGCAGCAGGCCGGCCTGTTTTTCTTTTGTTTTATTTTGTATTTTTTTCGTTAATGTTTAGTTTTTTTAAACAAATTTCAAACAAAAATAGACTTCGAAAAAAAATGCAGCCCATGTACCGCGCGCGGCCGGCCGAGGCCTTTATGCCCGGGCGAGGCGTTAGCCTTTTTCTTCTCTGTTTCGTATATTTTCGTCTACGTTTAGTCTCACATTGCCTAGCCTTTGACCCTTAAACCTCTTTTTCACCTATAAATATAGACCCATAGAGCCTCCAAAAATCATTCGATTCGGATTAAATCAATATTTTGGTTTGACTAGATTCATTTACGAAAAATATATTTCTCCTCTCCGGCGCGACTTCTGGAAGTTGTCTCTTCTCTCCAAAGTCATCTTTTCTCTGCCTTATAAAGGTATCTTTCTTTGTTTTTCTTATACTTTCGTAGTTTATTATTTACAGACTAATATGATAGAATAATTCAATTATCAATTAGTCTACCTATTTATAATTAGATCTTAGCCATAGCTATTTTTTCCCCATAAAACAGCTTGGCCCTGATTTTTCAAATAGCCATAACTTTTCACTCGTTTATCCAAATTCAACGAAACCAACACTCACTTCTTTGTTATGACCTCCTCTATCTAGTAATCCAACTCAAACATGTTTTTGAAAGTTTAAAATTTCAATTAGACCAGATTTGAACTCAAACTTCGTTTGATCGTAACTTGAGTTTCGTAGCTCTGATTTAGTTGATTCTTTTTGCAGATCGAAGCTCTTGACCAAAACTTTCTGATAAGGCCAAATTCACATATTTTTGGTACTGTTAGAAATTGTTTTATGTTGCAAGAGTTATTTGCTTGGTTTTGATGTTTTCCGAACTGTCTTCTTCGTTCTTCCCGATATTCTGAGTGATTGCTTATGTGTGGTTAGTATTGCTTGCGTACGATAGATTGAACGGAGTGTGACGAGTAGAACTATCAAGAGTTATGAGTGCGAATCATCTTCATCAACAGTACAAGGCAAGTTCACACTTTGATCATATCCCTTTCATACCCAGTTTTTATGCATTAGTTTCACCCTCAAACATTGCATGGTTAGGATTTGATAACATGTGGGTATAGGGAAGTAGTTGATGAGGTAGGAACCTACTGCCCTGCATTCAAACCTTGGGAGTTACTTTTATGTTATGCTCATATTGTTACGCTATGCTCGTAGACATGGATTGGTTTGAGAGAATTCATGACAGATGTGAGAGTTATTATTTAATGGTTAACTTAAGGTGGCTACTTTAATACACATCTGGGTGGATTGGTTGGGGCACCCTGGAGCACCCAGTGGTTTGCCCGGGCACCTGGAGAACCCAGTGCTTGCCCAAGGGGATCCCAGAGGACCCGTGTGATCACCCTATGGAATGCCACCCAGGCTCAAAGGGATCATCAGATTATTCATGCTAGAAACTTCCGTGTGCAGCCACAAGCTATTATGGGCTCTAGCATAGTTGAGTAAGTTGTGTGAAGCTCTTGAAGAGATAGACTAGCAGATGTAGTGGGTTGTAGGTGGTACAGTTGCTACCTCTTGAGCATTGCGTTGGATTTCCCCGAAGAGGAGAGGATGATGCAACAAAGTAGCGTAAGTATTTCCCTCAGTTTTTGAGAACCAAGGTATCAATCCAGTAGGAGGCTACGCTTCAAGTCCCTTGCACCTACACAAAACAATAGCTCAACACAACCAACGCGCTTAAGGGTTGTCAATCCCTTCACGGTCACTTATGAAAGTGAGATCTGATAGAGATGATAAATAATATTTTTGGTATTTTTGGTATAGAGATGCAAAGTAAAAAGTAAATGCAAAGCAATAATAAAGTGATGGAGATTGATATGATAAGAAAGAGACCCGGGGGCCATAGGTTTGACTAGTGGCTTCCCTCAAGAGCATACGTATTCTACGGTGGGTGAACAAATTACTGTTGAGCAATTGACAGAATTGAGCATAGTTATGAGAATATCTAGGTATGATCATGTATATAGGCATCACGTCCCAGACAAGTAGACCGAAACGATTCTGTATCTACTACTATTACTCCACTCATCGACCGCTATCCAGCATGCATCTAGATTATTAAGTTAAAAATAGAGTAACGCCTTAAGCAAGATGACATGATGTAGAGGGATAGTTTCATGCAATATGATAAAAAAAACCCATCTTGTTATCCTCGATGACAACGATACAATACGTGCCTTGCTGTCCCTTCTGTCACTGGGAATGGACACCGCAAGATCGAACCCAAAGCTAAGCACTTCTCCCATGGCAAGAACAACCAATCTAGTAGGCCAAACCAAATGGATAATTCGAAGAGACTTGCAACGATAACCAATCATACATAAAATAATTCAGAGAAGATTCAAATATTATTCATAGATAAACTGGGTCATAAACCCACAATTCATCGGTCTCAATAAACACACCGCAAAAAGAAGATTGCATCGAATAGATCTCCACAAGAGAGGGGGAGAACATTGTATTGAGATCCAAAAGAAGAGAAGAAGCCATCTAGCTACTAGCTATGTACCCGTAGGTCTGAAGTAAACTACTCACACTTCATCGGAGAGGCTTGGATGATGATGTAGAAGCCCTCCGTGATCGATGCCCCCTCCGGCGGAGCTCTGGAACAGGCCCCAAGATGGGATCTCGTGGATACAGAAAGTTGGGGTGGTGGAATTAGGTTTTTGGCTCCGTCCCCGATTGTTTGGGGGTATGTGGATATATATAGGAGGAAGAAGTACGTCGGTGGAGCTCTGAGGGGCCCACGAGGCAGGGGGCGCGCCCTAGGGGGGGTGCCCCCTACCCTCGTGACCACCTCGTGGCTTTCTTGACGAGGGGTCCAAGTCTGCCGGGTCTTATCTGATGAGAAAATCACGTTTCCGAAGATTTTATTCCGTTTGGACTCCGTTTGATATTACGTTTCTCTGAAACACTGAAATAGGCAAAAAACAGCAATTCTGGGCTGGGCCTCCGGTTAATAGGTTAGTCCCAAAAATAATATAAAAGTGGAAAATAAAACCCAATATAGTCCAAAACAGTAGATAATATATCATGGAGCAATCAAAAATTATAGATACGTTGGAGACGTATCAAGCATCTCCAAGCTTAATTCCTGCTCGTCCTCGAGTAGGTAAATGCTAAAAAGAGAATTGTTGATGCAGAGTGCTACTTGGCATAATTTCAATGTATATCTTCTTAATTGTGTTATGAATATTAAGATCCAAAAGATTCAGGACAAAAGTTCATGTTGACATAAAAATAATAATACTTCAAGCATACTAACAAAGAAATTATGTCTTCTCAAAATAACATGGCCAAAGAAAGCTATCCCTATAAAATCATATAGTATGGCTATGCTCTATCTTCACCACACAAAGTATTTAAATCATGCACAACCCCGATGACAAGCCAAGCAATTGTTTCACACTTGACATTTTCAAAACTTTTTCGATCTTCGCGCAATACATGAGCGTGAGCCATGGATATAGAACTATATGTGGAATAGAGTGGTGGTCGTGGAGAAGGCAAAAAGAAGGGAAGATAGTCTCACATCAACTAGGCGTATCAACGGGCTATGGAGATGCCCATCAATAGATATCAATGTGAGTGAGTAGGGATTGCCATGCAATGGATGCACTAGAGCTATAAGTATATGAAAGCTCAACGAAAGAAACTAAGTGGGTGTGCATCCAACTTGCTTGCTCATGAAGACCTAGGGCATTTTGAGGAAGCCCATCATTGGAATATACAAGCCAAGTTCTATAATGAAAGATTCCCACTAGTATATGAAAGTAACAAAATGAGAGACTCTATATCATGAAGATCATGGTGCTACTTTGAAGCACAAGTGTGATAAAAGGATAATAACATTGTCCCTTCTATCTTTTTCTCTCATTTTTTTGTTTGGGCCTTTTTTTATGGCCTCTTTTTTTTGTCCGGAGTCTCATCCCGACTTGTGGGGGAATCATAGTCTCCATCATCCTTTCCTCACTTGGGACAATGCTCTAAAAAATGATGATCATCACACTTTTTATTTTCCTTACAACTCAACAATTACAACTCAATTCTTAGAACAAAATATGACTCTATATGAATGCCTCCGGCGGTGTACCGGGATATACAATGAATCAAGAGCGACATGTATGAAATAATTATGAATGATGGCTTTGCCACAAATACGATGTCAACTACATGATCATGCTAGCAATATGACAATGATGGAGCGTGTCATAATAAACGGAACGATGGAAAGTTGCATGGCAATATATCTCGGAATGGCTATGGAAATGTCATGATAGGTAGATATGGTGGCTTTTTTGAGGAAGTATATGGTGGGTGTATGATACTGGCGAAAGGTGCGCGGTATTAGAGTGTCTAGCAATGGTGGAAGGAAGGAAAGTGTGTATCATCCATGGACTCAACATTAGTCATAAAGAACACATATACTTATTGCAAAAATCTAGAAGTTATCAAAGCAAAGTATTATGCGCATGCTCCTAGGGGGATAGATTGGTAGGAAAAGACCATTGCTCGTCCCCGACCGCCACTCATAAGGAAGACAATCAATAAATAAATCATGCTCCGACTTCATCACATAACGGTTCACCATACGTGCATGCTACAGGAATCACAAACTTTAACACAAGTATTTCTCAAATTCACAACTACTCAACTAGCATGACTCTAATATCACCATCTTCATATCTCAAAACAATTATCAAGCATAAATCTTTTCTTAGTATTCAACGCACTCAAAAGAAAGTTCTACAAATCTTGAATACCAAGCATATTATTATTAAGCAAATTTCCATGCTTTTAAAGACTCTCAAAATAATCTAAGTGAAACATGAGAGCTCAATGGTTTCTATAAAACAAATCCACTACCATGCTCTAAAACATATAAGTGAAGAACTAGAGCAAAACTATAAAGCTCAGAAGATATAAGTGAAGCACATAGAGCAAAACTATAAAGCTCAAAAGATATAAGTGAAGCACATAGAGTATTCTATCAAATTCCAAATTATATATGGCTCTCTCAAAAGGTGTGTAAAGCAAGGATGATTGTGGTAGACTAACAAGCAAAGACTCAAATCATAAAAGACGCTCCAAGCAAAACACATATCATGTGGTGAATAAAAATATAGCTCCAAGTAAAGTTACCGATAGAAGTAGACGAAAGAGGGGATGCCTTCTGGGGCATCCACAAGCTTTGGCTTTTAGGTGTCCTTAGATTATGTTGGAGGTTCCATGGGCATCCCCAATCTTAGGCTCTTGCCACTCCTTGTTCCATAATCCTTCAAATCTTTACCCCAAACTTGAAAACTTCAAAACACAAAACTTAAAGTAGAAAATCTCGTGAGCTCCGTTAGCGAAAGAAAATAAAAGATCACTTCATGGTACTGTAATGAACTCATTCTTTATTTATATTGGTGTTAAACCTACTGTATTCCAACTTCTCTATGGATTATAAACTATTTTACTAGCCATAGATTCATCAAAATAAACAAACAACACACGAAAAACAGAATCTGTCAAAAACAGAACAGTCTGTAGTAATCTATAGCTAGCGCAAAATCTGGATCCCCAAAAATTCTAAAATAAATTTCTGGACGTGAGGAATTTATCTATTAATCATCTGCAAAAATAATTAACTAAATATCAATTTTCAAATAAAAATGACAGCAGTTCTCGTGAGCGCTAAAGTTTCTGTTTTTTACAGCAAGTTCAACAAGACTTTCCCCAAGTCTTCCCAACGGTTCTACTTGGAACAAACACTAACTTAATACAAAAAAACACAACCAAAACAAAGGATAGATAAATTATTTATTACTAAACATAAGAAAAAAAGCAAGGAATAAAAATAAAATTGGGTTGCCTCCCAACAAGCGCTATCGTTTAACGCCCTTAGCTAGGCATAACAAGCAAGAATAGATCTAGGTATTGCCATCTTTGGTATTAGGAAAGGAAAGAGAAAACTTTATATCTATAGAATTAATCCTTCTATTTTGATAAAGCGCATGGCTATTAATGGTAGAAGAAAGATTAAGTATGTTACGGAAATTTGTATCTAGACTAGCCTTCATCTCTTTAATAGATTCATTTTGGTAAGAGAGCAAAAGAGATGTAGATTCAACTTTCTCGTTCATGGGGTGACCAAATATGGTTTTCATTTTTTCATAAGTGTCTACGGCATCCCCTTCAAGAAAACCTTCCTCAAATATAGAATCTAAGACATGCTTAAAAGAGGAAGGAAGGGCAATATAAAATCTTTTTAAGTAGACTTCAATTTGATATTAAGGCACATAACTAGCCCTTATTCTTAGTAGTCTATACCAAGCATCTTTCAAAGATTCAACAAGTGAATAACGAAAAATTCTAGAATCATCTCCATCAAAATTATTAAGATTCTCATCCATAACTCCGATAGGTTTTTCCATAGTATTTTTATTTATGAGCTTAGCTAGAATAGAAGGGTTGTCCAAAGTACTAAAACTCCGGAGAGAACACCCAATCCTTTTGGATTCAGACATAGCGAAAGAAAGGCGAGGGAAAGAGAGGGAGGATAGCGAGAGAGGGCGAATAAAACGGCAAGGGTGAAGTGAGGGAGAGGAAAACGAGAGGCAAATGGCAAATAATGTAATGCGGGAGATAGGGATTGTGATGGGTACTTGGTATGTTGACTTTTGCGTAGACTCCCCAGCAACAGCGCCAGAAATTCTTCTTGCTACGTCTTGAGCATGGTGTTGGATTTCCCCGAAGAGGAGAGGATGATGCAGCAAAGTAGCGTAAGTATTTCCCTCAGTTTTTGAGAACCAAGGTATCAATCCAGTAGGAGGCTACGCTTCAAGTCCCTTGTACCTACACAAAACAATAGCTCAACGCAACCAACGCGCTTAGGGGTTATCAATCCGTTCACGGTCACTTACGAAAGTGAGATCTGATAGCAATGATAAATAATATTTTTGGTAGTTTTGGTATAGAGATGCAAAGTAAAAAGTAAAAGCAAAGCAATAATAAAGTGATGGAGATTGATATGATAAGAAAGATACCCGGGGGCCATAGGTTTGACTAGTGGTTTCTCTCAAGAGCATAAGTATTCTACGGTGGGTGAACAAATTACTATTGAGCAATTGACAGAATTGAGCATAGCTATGAGAATATCTAGGTATGATCATGTATATAGGCATCACGTCCGAGACAAGTAGACCGAAACGATTCTGCATCTACTACTATTACTCCACTCATCGACCGCTATCCAGCATGCATCTAGAGTATTAAGTTAAAAATAGAGTAACGCCTTAAGCAAGATGACATGATGTAGAGGGATAGTTTCATGCAATATCATAAAAAACCCATCTTGTTATCCTCGATGGCAACGATAAAATACGTGCCTTGCTGCCCCTTCTGTCACTTGGAAAGGACACCGCAAGATCGAACCCAAAGCTAAGCACTTCTCCCACGGCAAGAACAACCAATCTAGTAGGCCAAACCAAGCTGATAATTAGAAGAGACTTGCAAAGATAACCAATCATACATAAAAGAATTCAGAGAAGATTCAAATATTATTCATAGAAAAACTAGATCATAAACCCACAATTCATCGGTCTCAACAAACACACCGCAAAAAGAAGATTACATCGAATAGATCTCCACAAGAGAGGGGGAGAACATTGTATTGAGATCCAAAAAGAGAGAAGAATCCATCTAGCTACTAGCTATGGACCCGTAGGTCTGAAGTAAACTAGTCACACTTCATCGGAGAGGCTTGGATGATGATGTAGAAGCCCTCCATGATCGATGCCCCCTCCGGCGGAGCTCCGGAACAGGCCCCAAGATGGGATCTCGTGGATACAGAAAGTTGCGGCGGTGGAATTAGGTTTTTGGCTCCGTCCCTGATCGTTTGGCGGTACGTGGATATATATATAGGAGGAAGAAGTACGTCGGTGGAGCTCCGAGGGGCCCACGAGGTAGGGGGCGCGCCCCCTACCCTCGTGACCACCTCATGGCTTTCTTGATGGGGGGTCCAAGTCTCCCGGGTCTTATCTGATGAGAAAATCATGTTTCCGAAGATTTTATTTCGTTTGGACTCCGTTTGATATTTTGTTTCTCCGAAACACTGAAATAGGCAAAAAAAAATAGCAATTCTGGGCTGGGCCTCCGGTTAATAGGTTAGTCTCGAAAATAATATAGAAGTGGAAAATAAAGCCCAATATAGTCCAAAACAGTAGATAATATAGCATGGAGCAATCAAAAATTATAGATACGTTGGAGACGTATCAATAGTCTATCCGGAGTAGAGAGTCAATGCTTCTGAAAGGCCGTGTCTCGGTCATCCGTTTCTCAAACACCATGTAGTGCGAGAAATCCAACGGAGGAGATCGAGTCTTGTGGGGAAAAGTGCACAAACCTCTCCAGACTGTATAAACTAATCATGGTTAGCCGTGTCCCAGGTTATGGACAAATCTTGAGTATCTGGTTCTTGGATTATCATATTGATCTCATCACATTACTTAAATAATTTGTTGGGTTATTGATGTTAATTTGGGATTGAGTTGGAGGAACCTTCTCAATATTTTTTACCAACTTTGTAGTTAAATAAATTATATTCCTTTGCAGTAGGGAAAAATTGGCTTTTCGCAAAAACATTATAACCATAGAGCTTTTGCACCAGCCATATATGCATGTAGTGATAGCTATTATTCATCATTATACTTTGGTGTGAATTTGCCAGTACATTCAATGTATTGACCCTTTGTGGCTGCAATGTCTCATGTTGTAGGAAATCTTACGACGAGTAAGTGATACATTAGGGTTACGATTTCTACACTCAACTTTGCCGTTGGTGTTGATGGGAATCCACAACCTTGTTACTTCCGCTATTTGGATTGAGGTAATAATATTTTGCGTTACTTTATACATGTGATTTACCTCTGTTATAAATCCTCGAGTACTATGTGTGTCAGCATATCGATCCAGGGATGACACTTAAGCACAGAGACTTGACCATCTGAGGTCGGGTCGCTACAAGATGGTATCAGAGCACATGTTGACTGTAGGACGTGACCCTAGAAATTGGCAAGCCCATAGGAAAGATTTTCTCTACAACTTCATTTTCAAAAGATCTTTTACCTCTCTTCTTTTCCGAGCTTTATCAAAATATTCCCTTTTAGTTAGACCATACCCCTTTCCCCTTTTGACCAGACGAGGATTTGACTGATGAGACCACTCCAAGAAGTACAAGATATCAGACAACTAAGACCACTTCGGAATGAAGAGGATTTTACTGTGTATTATAATATTGGAAACTACAACAGTTGAAGACTCCGAAGACTGGGAGAATTTGAAGGCACTGTAGAATTTTCCAGATTTGTATGACCTAGGAAGGCACCCCTGATGAAACTTGGCAGACTAAGGAAGTTGTCAATACCCGATATCAAGGTGTATCGAAGAAAGAGCGGAAAATGGAGCATGAGAACTCAAAGTTTTGTCAAGAAAACCCTAACGCAGGAGATATCAACTATGGAAGATAGCTCATGGCAATGACAAGGGCAGAAACACGGTTATCCGTGATGTCATTGCCACTGATACTATGGTCACCGAGCTGAGCTAAGCATGCATTTCTTTGGAAGGATTGGATGGTAGAATGCTGATGGAGCATCTATCAGCAAAATATGAAGTTTTAACCTTAGCTGGTGTATCACCAGGATCTGGAGTAGTACATCAAGAATTTTAAGATGGAGCTCCAGGAAGCCGTATTAGACAAGGAAGCATTTCGTGAAGAACTCAGGAACTAGAAGCTGAAAGTAGCCAAGCTAGAGGAGCTACAACCTCGAGATACCAGAGATTTGTCAGGAACTGAAGGACAGTAGGACCATGGTTCATGCCAAGGATGTTGAAACCCAGAAGTTTGGAACGCAACCCCAGAATATTGAAGGACGTCATGAGAGACTTCACGTCGACAGAGATGATCTAGCAAAAGAACTTGAGAAGGACAAGCACGATCGGAAGTAGCCATTAGAGACATGAACAAGACTTGAGGAGTTTAATGACTTTGAAGATTTATTAATCTTTAGAAGACCAAACCCCTGTTATATACCTACGTTAGATGCGAAGATTGTGAGTTGTCATTTGTTTGATATTTTTCCGACATCCTCAATAAAAATCTGTCTTTTAAAAAACTATTAGTTGTATTCTGTGTTTCCCTCCCTATCTCTCTCTCTCACACCCCAAAAACCCTTGGACCCAATAGAGGATGAATGGAGATGAGCTTGTATTTTCTGGACCGATGAGTCAATTGGAGATGGACCGATGGATTCAGAACATGGAGAATCATATGAAGAATAACCCTATAGTTGGAAAGGATATGACCCAACATGCTCTTCAGTGCTTTGAAAGAGGTGCTGCTACTTGGTGGAGGGTGTACCAAACCATCAATGGATGGCAGGGAGTAACCACTTGGAAAGAATTTAAGTTGACTCTGCAAAGATCTCATCTTATGTCCCAGAAGTTGAAGCCTTTTGGAAAGGATATAAAGAAACCTGGTGCATGCAAGATTTGTGGAGAAATAGGACACACCCATAAAGAACACAAGGATGAATACCCTAATTGTGAAGGAAGTCACCCAGTTGAAGAATGCCCAATTAGGCAGATTACTTGTTTCTTGTGTGAAGGGACTACCCACTATCCTGCTCAGTGTCACATTTACCCCATGGTACGAAGAGCCGTAGAACAGAAGAAAGAAGTAAAGAAAGGAGCCCTTATGGAAATTTTAGAAGAACCCGTGATGAAGGAAGATGTCGGGGACACACCCAAAGAAGAACCAATTAAACCCTGCACCAAGTCATGCTATTCATGTGGAGAAGAAGGACACATCTCCTAGAATTGTATGAATGGGGATCTAGTACAATTCCCGACAGAGGCAGTAGAGTATGACCCACAAGAAATAGAATCCATGATTGGCATGGAAAGGTCCCGGAAGAGAAGTAGCTTGGATTCCAGGAAGGACCTGACTCATATCACCTGTTACAAGTGCAAGGAGTCAGGGCACTACCTCAGCAGTTGCCCAAAAAGGAAACCTCGAGACTTGTCAGAAGTAATATGTTTTCGTTGTAATGGAGCAGGCCATTTTGCCAGAGAATGCCCCAAGGAGAAGGATACCTGTGATAATTAGTTGTGTTTGTGAGAAGTATAGTAGTAGAAGTGAGAACATTTTCTTTTATATTGAGGTGTTGAGTTGAGGCATTTAATGGAAAAGCAAGAGATTGTAATCATTGGAGAATCAATAAAGTTAGCATCCTTGGTAAAGATTTGGGTTTTATGCGTTGTTACTCTATGAAGAAGGATTTTGACCATTTCGAGGATATGAGAAATATGGTCTATGGAAGATTTGTGCATTTTAAGGGTGGTAGTACCTTGTGAGAACCCTTGACCCCTGGAAAGGATAATGATATACCACGAAGTGGATTTTGGACAAAATAAGAAGGAGTCTTGTCACGATATGTGGGGTATCCCCAAGAGGATGAAAAGATGAAATACTATTGGATAAAGAAGGTATGATGTTGGGAATATGGAGCAATTGAAACCCCGTGATGAGTTTGAGTAATCACGTCTTAGTTTGGTACCAACAGAAGGAAGAGAGACAATACAATTGGAATGATTTAAGAATGCCAGGAAGCTGTATGTTCGGAAAATAATCAGTTGCCCCTAGGATGAGCTCAAGGATTACAAGTAATGAGATGGGCCATAACCCACAGGCCCCAGGACCTGCCAAGGAGCAAGCACACTCTTGCTGAAGGAAAAACCCAGGAAGAAGTTACGTTTATCGGCAGACGATCTTATAGGAGTTTACGCAAAACCTGAGAGTTGTGAAGGAACGATAGATGTTTGTTTGGCTTGCAGAATCAATGGATTTATCCGAACCTAGTTTGTTGACAAGAGAAATTCTGCAATGCTTGTGAGGATGTCTGAGTGTTAGAATGCGAGATTCGCTAAACCATATAAAGGGTAATGATTTGGGTGCGGGATGGATTGATCACCATACCGACTTACTCTTATTATTCGCCTTGCTATATGGGATGGTAAATCTGAGTGACTTACCTAGAGTAGAGAGACGACGATAAAAACCTTGTTTAAACCTTAGTATGGTATAGCAATTTTTTCCCTTGTACAAGGCAGCTTTTGCCAACCGTAGGTTATACGGCGAGGTTCAGCCCAGACCAATTTCCTACAGGAGAAAACCATAAACTGTTGACCACCATGAGATATCGATAGTTGTTTAGTATGGGCGCCAGGCCCGTCAGCTAAGAAGACCCATTCTCGGAAGAACCTTACCAAGATGAAAGACAGAAGAATTGAGGAAAAGGTTATGCCACTACCGAAAGAGCCCAGATAAGGAATTATCCTGAAGTTCTGAAAAGACCGACACTGTTAACAATATGGATGAAGTATATGAATTTTGATGGAACCGTAACCATGCTTCTAAGGGTGGTAGCACCCCAGACCCCCTCCTGCGAAAATTGATGGATTTTGAGGAGACCCCAAAACCCTAACCTTTTTAAGGGTGGTAGGTTTGTAACATCCCAAAATTCTAAATTTTGGAATGTTATAATAAATAGATAGATTGATTGTTTGTTTGGTTGTTGTGTGATTGATTGAGTGAAATTCGAAACTTCTTGAAAGTTAAATGAGAGGGAATAAAAGGACTTTCCCAAACTTTCACCTTTTTGCATTTTGATCTCCGTGAATTCAAATTCTTTTTAAATACAAAACCATCGAGAGAAGATTATATGACTTCTTCCATTTAATTAAATGAAAAGGGGATTTTGAAAAGATTTGAACTTTTTTTGGAAATATTTTAAATTCAGAAACTTTAAGCAACTCAATGATTTCCATGAGAGAAGATAAAATGACTTCTTCAAAATATATGAAATACGAGTTGGAAGTTTAAAAGGATCAAATTTAAAGTCCGTTTGAAATTATTTTCAATTTGGAGTTATTTGGGTTTCTTTCAACTTTTTTTCTTCAAAAATAAAATAAATGGAAAATAGGATAAAATGATTCCCTACATCAGAAAATTGGAGATAAATAATTTTGAAATAATTTTGGTATTTCTAAAATGATTTTATTAGGTTTTATTGTAGAAGTAGCACTATTTGAATTATTTGAATTTTTGTGAATTTGATTTGGCACTATAGAAATATTCATCTTGTAGAAAATCTTTTTCTGAAAATTTTGATATATAATATGCCTATATACAATTTTATTTTATTATCGTTATCCAGTTTTCTTTTTTCTGTTATATATATATATATATATATATATATATATATATATATATATATATATATATATATATATATATATATCAACGCGTGCGCCTGGAACTAACCGCCGCCCACATGCGTAGCATAGCAGCAGGTCGGCCTGTTTTTCTTTTGTTTTATTTTGTCTTTTTTTCGTTAATGTTTAGTTTTTTTTGAAACAAATTTTACAAAAATAGAGTTCGGAAAAAAATGCAGCCCGTGTACCGCGCGGCCGGCTGAGGCCTTTAGGCCCGGGCGAGGCGTTAGCCTTTTTCTTCTCTGTTTCATATATTTTCGTCTACGTTTAGTCCCACATTGCCTAGCCTTTGACCCTTAAACCTTTTTTTCACCTATAAATATAGACCCATAGAGCCTCCAAAAATCATCCGATTCGGGTTAAATCAATATTTTGGTTTGACTAGATTCATTTAAGAAAAATATATTTCTCCTCTCCGGCGCGACTTCTGGAAATTGTCTCTTCTCTCCAAAGTCGTCTTTGCTCTGCCTTATAAAGGTATCTGTCTTTGTTTTTTTATACTTCCGTAGTTTATTATTTATAGACTAATACAATAGAATAATTAGATTATCAATTAGTCTACGTATTTATAATTAGACCTTAGCCGTAGCTATTTTTCTTCCGTAAAACAGCTTGGCCTTGATTTTTCAAATAGCCATAACTTTTCACTCATTTATCCAAATTCAATGAAACCAATGCCCACTTCTTCGTTATGATCTCCTCTATCCAGTAATCTAACTCAAACATGTTTTTGAAAGTTTAAAATTTGAATTAGACCAGATTTGAATTCAAACTTCGTTTGATCGTAACTTGAGTTTCGTAGCTCCATTTAGTTGATTCTTTTTGCAAACCGAAGCTCTTGACCTAAACTTTCTGATAAGGCCAAATTCACATAATTTTGGTATTGTTAGAAATTGTTTTATGTTGCAAGAGTTATTTGCTTGGTTTTGATGTTTTCCGAACTGTCTTATTCGTTCTTCTTGATCTTCTAAGTGATTGCTTATGTGTGGTTACTGTTGCTTGCTTACAATAGATTGAACGGAGTGTGACGAGTAGAACTATCAAGAGTTATGAGTGCGAATCATCTTCATCAACAGTACAAGGCAAGTTCACACTTTGATCATATCCCTTTCATACCCAGTTTTTATGCATTAGTTTCACCCTCAAACATTGCATGGTTAGGATTTGATAGCATGTGGGTATTGGGAAGTAGTTGATGAGGCAGGAACCTATTGCCCTGCATTCAAACCTTGGGAGTTACTTTTACGTCATGCTCATATTGTTATGCTATGCTCGTAGACGTGGATTGGTTTGAGAGTATTCATGACAGATGTGAGAGTTATTATATAATGGTGAACTTAAGGTGGCTACTTTAATACACATCTGGGTGGATTGGTTGGGGCACCCTGGAGCACCCAGTGGTTTGCCCGGGCACCTGGAGAACCCAGTTCTTGCCCAAGGGGATCCCGGAGGACCCGTGTGATCACCCTATGGAATGCCACCCAGGCTCAAATGGATCATAAGATTATTCATGCTAGAAACTTCCGTGTGCAGCCACAAGCTATTATGGGCTCTAGCATAGTTGAGTAAGTTGCGTGAAGCTCTTGAATAGATAGACTAGCAGATGTAGTGGGT
Source organism: Triticum aestivum (assembly GCF_018294505.1). Classification (NCBI taxonomy): domain Eukaryota; kingdom Viridiplantae; phylum Streptophyta; class Magnoliopsida; order Poales; family Poaceae; genus Triticum; species Triticum aestivum. The sequence continues at coordinate 592,758,678 of NC_057812.1, read as the reverse complement.
TGTAGGTGGTATAGTCTATCCGGAGTAGAGAGTTAATGCTTCCAAAAGACTGTGTCTCGGTCATCCGTTTCTCAAACACCATGTAGTCCGAGAAATCCAACGAAGGAGATCGAGTCTTGTGGGGAAAAGTGTGCAAACTTCTGCAGAGTGTATAAACTAATCATGGTTAGCCGTGTCCCAGGTTTATGGACAAATCTTGAGTATCTGGTTCTTGGATTATCATATTGATCTCATCATGTTACTTAAATAATTTGTTAGGTTATTGATGTTAATTTGGGATTGAGTTGGAGGAACCTTCTCAATATTTTCAACCAACTTTGTAGTTAAATAAATTATATTCCTTTGCAGTAGGGAAAAATTGGCTTTTCGCAAAAACATTATAACCATAGAGCTTTTCTACCAGCCATATATGCATGTAGTGATAGCTATTATTCATCATTATCCTATGGTGTGAATTTTCCAGTACATTCAATGTACTGACCCTTTGTGGCTGCAACATCTCATGTTGGAGGAGATCTTACGATGAGTAAGTGATACGTTAGGGTTACGATTTCTACACTCAACTTTGCCGTTGGTGTTGATGGGAATCCACAACCTTGTTACTTCCGCTATTTGGATTGAGGTAATAATTTTTTGCGTTACTTTATACATGTGATTTACATCTATTATAAATCCTCGAGTACTGTGTGTGTCAGCATACCGATCCAGGGATGACACTTAAGCACAGAGACTTGACCGTCTGAGGTCGGGTCGCTACATGTGTGGTGCCCCCCTCCACCATAATCCACCTCGGTAATATCATAGCGGTCCTTAGGTGAAGCGCTGCTCCGGTAGCAACATCATCACGGTCATCACGCCATCGTGATGATGAAGCTCTCCCTCAAAGCTCTACTAGATCGTGAGTTCGTGGGATGTCACCGAGCCGAACGTGTGCAGATCATGGAGGTATCATATCTTCGGTACTGGATAGGTCAATCGTGAAGACGTACGACTACATCAACCACGTTGTCATAACACTTCTGCTTACGGTCTACGAGTGTACATAGACGATACTCTCCCCTCTCGTTGCTATGCATCACCATGATCTTGCGTGTGCATAGGAATTTTTTTGAAATTACTGCGTTCCCCAACAGTGGCATCCAAGCCAGGTTTATGCGTAGATGTTATATGCACAAGTAGAACATAAAGGAGTTGCGGGCGTGGGTATATACATATTTCTTGCCGTCACTAGTTGATTCTTGATTCAGCGGCATTATTGGATGAAGTGGCCCAGACCAACATTACACGTATGCTTACGTGAGACTGGTTCTACTGACGTGCTTAGCACATAGGTGGCTAGTGGGTGTCAGTTTCTCCAACTTTAGTGGAATCAGATCCAATGAATAGGGTTCTTTCTGAAGATCAAAAAGCAATCACTATACCGCGTTGTGTTTTTTGATGCGTAGGTAAGAACGATTCTTGCTCAGCCTGTAGCAGCCACGTAAAACTTGCAACAACAAAGTAGAGGACGTCTAGCTTGTTTCCGCAAGGCATGTTGTGATGTGATATGGTCAAGACGTGATGAGATATAAATTGTTGTATGAGATGATCATGTTTTGTTGATCTTATCGGCAACTGGCAGGAGCCTTATGGTTATCTCATTATTGCATAAGATGCAAGCGCCATGTAATTGCTTTACTTTATCGCTATGCGATAGGAATAGTTGCAAAAACAATAGTTGGCGAGATGACCATGTGATGACACATTGATAAATATCAAGATGATGGAGATCATGGTGTCATGCCAGTGATAATGGAGATCATGACGATACTTTAGAGATGGAGATCAAAGGCACAAGATGATGATGGCCATATCATGTCACATATTTTGATTGCATGTGATGTTTATCTTTTATGCATCTTATTTTGCTTAGTACGTCGGTAGCATTATTAGATGATCCCTCACTAAATTTCAAGGTATAAGTGTTCTCCCTGAGTATGCACTGTTGCGATAGTTCTTCGTGCTAAGACACCACGTGATGATCGGGTGTGATAAGCTCTATGTTCACATACAACGAGTGCAAGCCAGTTTTGCACACGCAAAATACTCGGGTTAAACTTGACGAGCCTACATATGCAGATATGGCCTCGGAACACTAAGACCGAAAGGTCGAGCGTGAATCATATAGTAGATATGATCAACATAGTGATGTTCACCATTGAAAACTATTCCATCTCACGTGATGATCGGACATGGTTTAGTTGATATGGATCACGTGATCACTTAGATGATTAGAGGGATGTCTATCTAAGTGGGACTTCTTAAGTAATATGACTAATTGAACTTAAATTTAGCATGAACTTAGTCCTGATAGTATTTGCATATCTATGTTGTAGATCAATTGCTCGCGCATAGCTTCCCCGTTATATTTACGATATGTTCCTAGAGAAAACTATATTGAAAAATGATAGTAGCAATAATGCGGATTGGATCCGTGATCTGAGGATTATCCTCATTGTTGCACAGAAGAATTATGTCCTTGATGCACTGCTAGGTGACATAACTATTGCAGGAGCAAATGCAGACGTTACGAATGTTTGACAAAGCTCGATATGATGACTACTTAATAGTTTAGTGCACCATGCTTTATGGTTAGAACTAGGACTTCAAAAATGTTTTTGCATGCCACAGAGCATATAAGATGTTCTAAGAGTTGAAATTGGTATTTCATACTGATGCCCGTGTCGAGAGGTAGGATACGTCTGACAGTACTTTGCCTACAAGATGGAGGAGAATAGCTCAACCAGTGAGCATGTGCTCAGTTTATCTGGGTACTACAATTGCTTGAATCAAATGGGAGTTAATCTTCTAGATAAGATAGTAATTGACAAAGTTCTCTAGTCACTATCACCAAGTTACTAGAACTTACTGATGAACTATAATATGCAAGGGATGACAAAAGTAATTCCCAGGCTCTTCGTGATGCTGAAATCAGTGAAGGTAGAAATCAAGAAATAGCATCAAGTGTTGATGGTTAACGAGACCACTAGTTTCAAGAAAAGGGCAAAGGGAAAAAAGGAACTTCAAGAAGAATGGCAAGAAAGTTGCCACTCCCATGAAGAAGCACAAAGCTAGACCCAAGCCTAAAACTAAGTGATTTTACTGCGAAGGAAATGGTTACCGGAAGTGGAACTGCCCTAGATACTTGGCGGATAAGAAGGATGGAAAAGTGAACAAAGGTATACTTGATATACATGTTATTGATGTGTACTTTACTAGTGTTTATAGCAAACCCTCGGTGTTTGATACTAGTTCAGTTGCTAAGAGTAGTAACTCGAAACAAGAGTTGCAAAATAAACAGAGACTAGTTAAGGGCGAGGTGATGATGTGAGTTGGAAGTGATTCCAAGATTGATAAGATCACCATCGCACACTCCCTTTACCTTCGGGGTTAGTGTTGAACCTAAAATAAATGTTATTTGGTGTTTGCGTAGAGCATAATATGATTGGATCATGTTTATTGCAATAGGGTTATTCATTTAAGTCAAGGATAATTGTTATTCTGTTTACATGAATAAAACCTTCTGAGGTCATACACCCAAGGTGAATGGTTTATTGAATCTCGATCGTAGTAATACACATATTCATAATATTGAAGCCAAAAGATGCAAAGTTAATAATGATAGTGCAACTTATATGTGGCACTGCCGTTTAGCCCATATTGGTGTAAAGCGCATGAAAAAACTCCATGCTGATGGGGTTTTGGAATCACTTGATTATGAATCATATGATGCTTGCGAACCATGCCTCGTGGTCAAGATGACTAAAACTCCGTTCTCCGGAACAATGGAGCAAGCAACTGACTTATTGGGAATAATACATACTAATGTATGCAATCTGATGAGTGTTGAGGCTCGCGACGGGTATCGTTATTTTCTGATCTTCATAGATGATTTGAGCAGATATGGGTATATCTACTTGATGAAACATAAGTCTGAAACATTTGAAAAGTTCAAAGAATTTCATAGTGAAGTGGAAAATCATCGTAACAAGAAAATAAAGTTTCTCCGATCTGATCATGGAGGAGAATATTTGAGTTACGAGTTTGGTCTTCAATTGAGACAATGTGGAATAGTTTCGCAACTCACGCCACCTGGAACACCAGAGTGTAATGGTGTGTCTGAACATCATAGCCGTACTTTATTAGATATGGTGAGATATATGATGTCTCTTACTGATTTATCACTATCATTTTGGGGTTATGCATTAGAGACAGCTGCATTCACATTAAGTAGGGCACCATCTAAATCCGTTGAGACGACACCATATGAACTGTGGTTTAGCAAGAAACCTAAGTTGTCGTTTCTTAAAGTTTGGGGCTATGATGCTTATGTGAAAAAGTTTCAACCTAATAAGATCAAACCCAAATCGGAGAAATGCGTCTTCATAGGATACCCAAAGGAAACTATTGGGTACTGATACGTCTCCAACGTATCTATAATTTTTGATTGCTCCATGCTATATTCTCTACTGTTGACTATATTGGGCTTTATTTTCCACTTTTATATTATTTTTGGGACTAACCTATTAACCGGAGGCCTAGCCTAGAATTGCTGTTTTTTGCCTATTTCAGAGTTTCGGAGAAACTGAATATCAAACGGAGTCCAAACGGAATGAAACCTTCGGGAACGTGATTTTCTCATCAGATAAGACCCAGGAGACTTGGACCCTCCATCAAGAAAGCCACGAAGCGGTCACGAGGGTGGAGGGAGCCCCCCTACGGCACGCCCCCTGCCTCATGGGCCCCTCGAAGCTCCACCAACGTACTCCTTCATCCTATATATACCTACATACCCCAAAACGATCAGAGACGGAGCCAAAAACCTAATTCCACTGCCGCAACTTTCTCTATCCACGAGATCCCATCTTGGGGCATGTTCCGGAGCTCCACCGGAAGGGGAATCGATCATGGAGGGCTTCTACATCATCATCATAGCCTCTCCGATGAAGTGTGAGTAGTTTACCTCAGACCTTCGGGTCCATAGTTAGTAGCTAGATGACTTCTTCTCTCTTTTTGGATCTCAATATAATGATCTCCCCCTCTCTCGTGGAGATCTATTCGATGTAATCTTCTTTTTGCTGTGTGTTTGTTGAGAACGATGAATTGTGGGTTTATGATCAAGTCTATCTATGAATAATATTTGAATCTTCTCTGAATTCTTTTATGTATGATTGGTTATCTTTGCAAGTCTCTTCGAATTATCAGTTTGGTTTGGCCTACTAGATTGGTTTTTCTTGCAATGGGAGCAGTGCTTAGCTTTGGATTCAATCTTGCGGTGTCCTTTCCCAGTGATAGAAGGGGCAGCAAGGCACATATTGTATTGTTGCCATCGAGGATAACAAGATGGGGTTTTTATCATATTGCATGAAACTATCACTCTACATCATGTCATCTTGCTTAAGGCATTACTCTGTTTTTAACTTAATACTCTAGATGCATGCTGGATAGCGGTCGATGAGTGGAGTAATAGTAGTAGATGCAGGCAGGAGTCGGTCTACTTGTCTCGGACGTGATGCCTATATACATGATCATACCTAGATATTCTCATAACTATGCTCAATTTTGTCAATTGCTCAACAGTAATTTGTTCACCCACCGTAGAATACTTACACTACTAGGGAAAAGCCTATACACAGAATTTTACCAGTAGCGCTGTACAAAATCAAGCGCTGCTGCTACTTAGTAGCAGTGCACGTAAATAAAACCTCGCTACTGCTATGACTTTAGCAGTAGCGCGTACTAGCGAAAAGCGCTGCTGCTACGTTTGAACTGGGCGCACATGGCTAGCCCAACCTAGCAGTAGCGCGTATAATGGCCCAGCGCTACTGCTAATCTCCTTAGCTGCAGCGTGTATTCCAGAACGTGCTGTAGCTAACGTAGCAGTAGCGCCCTTTCTGGAACGCGCTGCTGGTACTTCTGACTTAACCACGCGGTTTGTCCTTCCACGGCCACTTCATCCCCCAAATCAACTCCACTCTCGCCGCCGCCATCGCCCCTCGGCCGCCACGCGCTGTCCCCATGCCGCCCCGACCACAGATTCAACGCGGCCCCGCCCCCGACCTCAACGCCGCCCGGGACGCCGCCCCCGACCCCGACCTCAACGCCGACCCGGACGCCGCCCCCGCCCCCTCGACCTCAACACCGCCCCGGAGCCCCGACCACGACCTCGACGCCGCCTGTCCCTCCCTCGTCGCAGGCACCCGAGGTGAGCACGCCTGCTCCTCCCTCTCCCCTACCTCTGCCTAGGGTTTCTAACTCCATCAAATTAGTTAGGGTTTCTACCACTTTCCACCCCTATAGGTTCATCAAATTAGATGGTAATTAGGGCAGTAGTTCTTAGGTACTAATTAGTTAGTAAGAACTAGGTACTAATTAGGTACTAGAATATTTTTATTTTTAGTAAGTTTATTTTTAGTAAGAACTAGTTGAATTAATAGAACTAGTTAGTAAGGAGTTGTTGCTATTTTTTTAGTTAAAGCAATTTTCCCACATCAACGTGGACGATGCCTATCCCGCATCCTCGTCGTCGAGTCGGCGGAGGACGACACCTGCTTGGCCAGATGGGCCATGTCCGGGACTGGGCTCCGCCGGGGTGGTACTGGGAGGCGCTACCTACCGGGGGCGCAGGTTGGTGAGGAGCCAGCCTGTCGTTGACCCGAACCTTCTTTGGTGGCGTTCGCGTGGGGCAGTGACGGTCCAAAGGCTCGAGGACTCCGCAGAGGTGGTGCGTCACCGTGTCAGTGAGGAGGACGCGCACGTCCGTTGCTACTTGTTTGCGTTGGAGCACAGGTTCTCCAATACCTGGTAGGTTCTCCAGGGATCTCACTAGAGCTATGATCCCGTGATGGTTCCTTCTCTGTGGGTGTCCATCGCCCGCGCCGATACCCGTCCTGTGCTAGGGTTTTGGTTGTATTAGTGATGTTATATGTATGACACTATTCGGGATGTATTAGTGGTAATATTCGACAATGTACGGACGCATGAGATGATTTACTTTTGCTTATTGAATGCATGCTAATTTGAGTCTTATAAGATATTTTGAAATGTATATCTTGTGTTGCTCAATATCCAAGTGGCCGGTCATGTTTGCAGGTTACACCTCCGAGTGGCCTATGTTTTGCCGGAGTGTTGATTCATTTCCGTTTCGGCAAATTTCAGGCGCTCGATATATCCTATTTTAGCAAAGGTCATGCCGGATTTTTCCGTGAATTTTGGCATGACTTTTGCCAGAATATGTAGGAAATATCGAGTGCCCCGGATTTGTGTGTTGAGTATCCTGGTAGTTGTCTTGTATCGATTTTCAATTAATGTTTTAACTATGAACATAGGAAATGTCTGACGACAAAAACGATTTCGGTATTTGCAAATACTGCGAAGACGAGCGCGACCTGTGCGACGGAATCTTCCTAGATGATGATAGGCGCTTCAGCATCAAGCTGGACGAGAACTTCGAAGTGGATACAGTAAGTCACAATGACAAGTCTTTTTTCGTAATTAAGCATGACATCTGCTTCATTTGCTTCAACTTATATTTTTTTACTATTCTACTAGCGTATCCCCTGCCATGCAAGAGTTTTTGTATTGGATAAGATAGGTCTCAGTCATACTATGGAGGTAAAGAAAGTTTATTTGAAGACCAAGCATGGTTATATTTTCCACGCAAAATTATACAATTTAGACGACTACACCTATTTTGGATGCAAAACATGGCGAGCACTATGCAAGACTTATGCATTTGAGCTTGATATGGTTATCACCTTTGATATTCATCCAGAAGATGATATTGAAGGTAATATCGACATCTGGGTCGATGTGCAGACGCCTCCAGTTACACCAAAATGTAAGTTTCTCAACCATATTTATGTCTTTGATATTGTTTATTCAAAAATAGTTGACAACTAATTTGTATTGTCAGCTTATTTCGGTGCAAGCAAACATGTCCAGCGCTTGGTATACATGACCTACTACTGTCCCGGGGCTGAACTAAACTGCGAGGAGCTAAGTCATTATGTTTCATGGCTTGAGGATCTTGATACCGTCAAGACAAATTTTCTTCCTGGACTTAGAAATCTTAGTACTGAAAACGTGCGACCAATAGTGTTCGTCATGAACTATGGTCACATCTATTTAGGAAGGATGGTAAGATTTTTACTATTTGTCGTCAGTGCATCTTTTCCATACATTATTTGTGAAGCTAAACTTCATTGCTAAGTATGTGACCATACGATGTTCTTCAACAGGGACTCCCGATGAATGTTGTGCCTTATGGGATCGAGACTAAAGGTACCATGAGTATTATTAGCTTACGACCAAGATATCCTACATGTTACTTTAGTGCATTCAAGATCAGCGATGAATGCTTAATAGTGCAAGACTGGACCAGATATGTGATGGGGGAGCGCAGACAAGTACTAGGGGGCAGCAAACAGATGTGCTACCCAAAATTAGGAGACAGGTTCATCTGCATGCTCCAACTTGATCAAGGAGGAGAGCTACACATGTTTTATGTTGTTTTACCTAAGAGAGAGCAGCAGGAGTGATTAGCTAGAAATGAGTTTGAGGATGATGATGTGCTACACTATTACTATGATGATAAAATAGCTAGTGTTGGTGGTAATGACTGATGATTATTATTAGCTAGTGTTAGTGGTGATTAAATAAATATTGTTGGTGCTAATGATTATGATGATGATTAAATAGCTTGTGCTGGCGGATTAGATTCAAGTGGAGGCAACATGTGGTGCACATCGAAAGTACTACTAGTCCAAACTAGATCAAGTTTGGATTAGTAGTATACTTTTGACATGCACCACATATTGCCTCCACTTGAACCTAATCCACCTTCATTTGACACACTGTTATGGACATAATGATGTAAACCTCATAACTGGTATTGTACCAATATTTGTACGATGGCGCATAAATACACTAAAAATAAAAAAACTAAAAAAAACAATACTAGTAGCGATGGAAAGAAAACACGCTGCTAGTAGTTCCATTAGCAGCAGCGTGGGAGTGAACAAGCGCTGCAGCTATTTGTCCTAGCAGTAGCGCGTGCGGCACGCGTTACTGCTAAGCAATAGCTGTAGCGCCTTATTAGTAACGCGCCTACCCGCGCTACTAGTGAGCACAAAACCAGCGCTACTGCTAGGGTTTTCCCTAGTAGTGTTATGCTCTTGAGAGAAGCCACTAGTGAAACCTATGCCCCCCGGGTCTATTCTCATCATATCAATCTCCATCACTTTATTATTGCTTTGCTTTTTTACTTTGCCTTTTATTTTACTTTGCATCTTTATCCAAAAATACCAAAAATATTATCTATCATCTCTATCAGATATCACTCTCATAAGTAACCGTGAAGGGATTGACAACCCCTAATCGCGTTGGTTGCGTTGAGCTATTGTTTTTATGTAGGTACGAGGGACTCACGCGTAGCCTCCTACTGGATTGATACCTTGGTTCTCAAAAACTAAGGGAAATACTTACGCTACTTTGCTGCATCATCCTCTCCTCTTCGGGGAAATCCAACGCGGTGCTCAAGAGGTAGCAAGAAGAATTTCTGGTGCCGTTGTCGGGGAGTCTGCGCAAAAGTCAACATACCAAGTACCCATCACAATCCCTATCTCTCGCATTACATTAGTTTCCATTTGCCTCTCTTTTTCCTCTCCCCCACTTGACCCTTGCCGTTTTATTCGCCCTTTCTTTTCCGTTCACCTTTTTTTCGTTTGCTTTAATGTCTTACTTGGCTCATTCACTCATTTGGTTGGAATAGCTGTTTATTTATTACTAAACAGAGAACCTAAGATCTATGGACCCTCATCCGCTTGCTAATCTTTTTAAGAGATCCAATTATGATGAACCAATTGCTAGTGAGTTTTGTGCACTAGATTATCTTTATGAGGTTTTGCTTGAAATTCATGAATCTGAAAAGTGTGATGAATTACTTTATGAAGCGATTCACGATAGATCTTTGAATAAAAATCATGATGGCAATGATTTTATTATAGATTCTATTTATGTAAATTTTTCTAATAATATGCAAAACCCTAAGCTTGGGGATGCTAGTTTTGCTACTTGTTGCAATGATCATGATTGGGGTGATTCTTCTTATGATATTGAAAATTTATTTAAGCCCCATGATGAATATGAGATTGATAATAGTTTTTTAAATATTATTTAAAGTGGGTTTGGAAGTGTGTCAACTTTAGATCCCACAAATTTGGAGAATGTTCAATCTTATGAAATTTTTGATAAAAGTGGGTTTGGAAAGGTCATGACTTTAGATAATGTTAATCCCACTATTTTGGAAGAGTGTCAACTTTGCATGCATATGGATCGTGTTGAAAATATTTTGTGTGATAGCTATTTTGTTGAATTTTCTTATGATCCCTCATGCAATTATTATGAGATAGGAAAATATGGTGGTATAAATTTTCATGTTACTAAATTACCTCTCGTTATGTTGAGATTGCTATTGTTTCTTTCCGCTTCCTTGCATATGCTAGTTTTTGCTTGCCTTGATAATTTGTTTGCCTATAAAATGACTATGCATAGGAAGTATGTTATACTTATATGTGTTTGTCACGTGTTTTATGATGCTCTCTTTGTGCTTCAATTCTTGTCTTTCATGTGAGCATCATTAAAATTATCAATGCCTAGCTTTAAGGATTTAAAGAAAAGCGTTTGTTGGGAGACAACCCAATATTTATCCTTCCTGTTATTCAATAAATAATTTATCTATCCTATGTTTTGGTTGTGTTTTTGTGTTTAATTAGTGTTTGTGCCAAGTAGAACCGTTGGGAAGACTTGGGGAAAGTCTTGTTGAATTTTCTGTAAAAAACAGAAACTTTAGCGCTCACGAGAACTGCTGTCATTTTTATTTGGAGAGCGATATTTAGTTAATTCTTTTTGAAGATGATTAATAGATAAATTCCTCACGTCAAGAAATTTATTTTAGAATTTTTGGGGTTACAGATCTTGCGCTAGATACAGATTACTACAGACTGTTCTGTTTTTGACTGATTCTGTTTTTCGTGTGTTGATTGCTTATTTTGATGAATCTATGGCTAGTAAAATAGTTAAAAACCATAGAGAAGTAGGAATACAGTAGGTTTAACACCAATATAGATAAATAATGAGTTCATTACAGTACCTTTAAGTGGTCTTTTATTTTCTTTCGCTAACGGAGCTCACGAGATTTTCTTCTTTAAGTTTTGTGTTGTGAAGTTTTCAAGTTTTGGGTAAAGATTTGATGGATTATGGAACAAGGAGTGGCAAGAGCCTAAGCTTGGGGATGCCCATGGCACCCCCAAGATAATATAAGGACACCTAAAAGCCAAAGCTTGGGGATTCCCCGGAAGGCATCCCCTCTTTCGTCTACTTCCATCTATAATTTTACTTGGAGCTATATTTTTATTCACCACATCATATGTGTTTTGCTTGGAGCATCTTGTGTTATTTGTGTCTTTGTTTGTTAGTGTGCCACAATCATCCTTGCTGTATACACCTTTTGAAAGAGCCATACATAATTTGGAATTTGATAGAATACTCTATGTGCTTCACTTATATCTTTTGAGCTTTATAGTTTTGCTCTATGTGCTTCACTTATATCTTTTGAGCTTTATAGTTTTGCTCTAGTGCTTCACTTATATCTTTTAGAGCACGGTGGTGGATTTGTTTTATAGAAACTATTGATCTCTCATGTTTCACTTAGACTATTTTGAGAGTCTTTAATAGCATGGAAATTTGCTTAATAATAATATGCTTGGTATTCAAGACTTGTAGAACTTTCTTTTGAGTGCGTTGAATACTAAGAAAAGATTGATGCTTGATAATTGTTTTGAGATATGCAGATGGTGATATTAGAGTCATGCTAGTTGAGTATTTGTGAATTTGAGAAATACTTGTGTTAAAGTTTGTGATTCCCGTAGCATGCACATATGGTGAACCGTTATGTGATGAAGTCGGAGCATGATTTATTTATTGATTGTCTTCCTTATGAGTGGTGGTCGGGGACGAGCGATGGTCTTTTCCTACCAATCTATCCCCCTAGGAGCATGCGCGTAATACTTTTCTTTGATAACTTCTAGATTTTTTCAATAAGTATATGTGTTCTTTATGACTAATGTTGAGTCCATGGATTATGCGCACTTTCCTTCCTTCCACCATTGCTAGACTCTCTAATACCGCGCACCTTTTGCCAGTATCATACACCCACCATATACCTTCCTAAAAACAGCCACTATACCTACCTATCATGGTATTTCCATAGCCATCCCGAGATATATTGCCATGCAACTTTCCAGCCTTCCGTTTATTATGACACGCTCCATCATTGTCATATTGCTAGCATGATCATGTAGTTGACATCGTATTTGTGGCAAAGCCACCGTTCATAATTCTTTCATACATGTCACTCTTGATTCATTGCATATCCCGGTACACCGCCGGAGGCATTCATATAGCGTCATATTTTGTTCTAAGTAATGAGTTGTAATTGTTGAGTTGTAAGAAAAATAAAAAGTGTGATGATCTTCATTTTTAGAGCATTGTCCCAAGTGAGGAAAGGATGATGGAGACTATGATTCCCCCACAAGTCGGGATGAGACTCCGGACGAAAATAAAGAGGCCATAAAAAAAGGAAAAGGCCCAAATAAAAAATGAGAGAAAAAGATAGAAGGCACAATGTTACTATCCTTTTACCACACTTGTGCTTCAAAGTAGCACCACGATCTTCATGATAGAGAGTCTCTCATTTTGTCACTTTCATATACTAGTGGGAATCTTTCATTATAGAACTTGGCTTGTATATTCCAATGATGGGCTTCCTCAACATGCCCTAGGTCTTTGTGAGCAAGCGAGTTGGATGCACACCCACTTAGTTTCTTTTGTTGAGATTTCTTATACTTATAGCTCTAGTGCATCTGTTGCATGGAAATCCCTACTCACTCACATTGATATCTATTGATGGGCATCTCCATAGCTCGTTGATACGCCTAGTTGATGTGAGACTATCTTCCCCTCCTTTTGTCTTCTCCACAACCACCATTCTATTCCACATATAGTGCTATATCCATGGCTCACGCTCATGTATTGCGTGAAGATCAAAAAAGTTTTGAAAATGTCAAAAGTATGAAACAATTGCTTGTCTTGTCATCGGGGTTGTGCATAATTTAAATACTTTGTGTGGTGAAGATAGAGCATAGCCAGACTATATGATTTTGTAGGGAAAGCTTTCTTTGGCCATGTTATTTTGAGAAGACATAATTGCTTTGTTAGTATGCTTGAAGTATTATTATTTTTATGTCAACATTAACTTTTTTCTTGAATCTTTTGGATCTGAATATTCATACCACAATTAAGAAGATTTACATTGAAATTATGCCAAGTAGCACTCCGCATCAAAAATTCTCTTTTTATCATTTACCCACTCGAGGACGAGCAGGAATTAAGCTTGGGGATGCCTGATACGTGTCCAACGTATCTATAATTTTTAATTGCTCCATGCTATATTATCTATTGTTTTGGACTATATTGGGGTTTATTTTCCACTTTTATATTATTTTTGGGACTAACCTATTAACCGGAGGCCCAGCCCAGAATTGCTGTTTCTTGCCTATTTCAGAGTTTCGAAGAAACATAATATCAAACGGAGTCCAAACGGAATGAAACTTTCGGGAACGTGATTTTCTCATCAGATAAGACCCTGGAGACTTGGACCCTCCATCAAGAAAGCCATGAGGCGGTCACGAGGGTGGAGGGTGCGCCCCCCCTGCCTCGTGGGCCCCTCGAAGCTCCACCGACGTACTCCTTCCTCCTATATATACCTACGTACCCCCAAACGATCAGAGACGGAGCCAAAAACCTAATTCCACCGCCGCAACTTTCTGTATCCACAAGATCCCATCTTGGGGCCTGTTCTGGAGCTCCGCCGAAAGGGGAATCGATCACGGAGGGCTTCTACATCATCATCATAGCCTCTCTGATGAAGTGTGAGTAGTTTACCTCAGACCTTCGGGTCCATAGTTAGTAGCTAGATGGCTTCTTCTCTCTTTTTGGATCTCAATACAATGATCTCCCCCTCTCTCTTAGAGATCTATTCGATGTAATCTTCTTTTTGCGGTGTGTTTGTTGAGACCGATGAATTGTGGGTTTAGGATCAAGTCTATCTATCAATAATATTTGAATCTTCTCTGAATTCTTTTATTTATGATTGGTTATCTTTGCAAGTCTCTTCGAATTATCAGTTTGGTTTGGCCTACTAGATTGGTTTTTCTTGCAATGGGAGAAGTGCTTAGCTTTGGGTTCAATCTTGCGGTGTCCTTTCCCAGTGACAGAAGGGGCGGCAAGGCACATATTGTATTGTTGCCATCGAGGATAGCAAGATGGTTTTTTTATCATATTGAATGAAACTATCCCTCTACATCATGTCATCTTGCTTAAGGCGTTACTCTGTTTTTAACTTAATACTCTAGATGCATGGTGGATAGCGGTCGATGAGTGGAGTAATAGTAGTAGACGCAGGCAGGAGTCGGTCTACTTGTCTCGGACGTGATGCCTATATACATGATCACACCTAGATATTCTCATAACTATGCTCAATTTTGTCAATTGCTCAACAGTAATTTGTTCACCCACCGTAGAATACTTATGCTCTTGAGAGAAGCCACTAGTGAAACCTATGCCCCCCTGGTCTATTCTCATCATATCAATCTCCAATCACTTTATTATTGCTTTGCTTTTTTACTTTTCCTTTTACTTTTCACTTTGCATTTCTATACCAAAAATACCAAAAATATTATCTATCATGTCTATCAGATCTCACTCTCGTAAGTGACCGTGAAGGGATTGACAACCCCTAATCGCGTTGGTTGCGTTGAGCTATTGTTTTTGTGTAGGTACGAGGGACTCACGCGTAGCCTCCTACTGGATTGATAACTTGGTTCTCAAAAACTGAGGGAAATACTTACGCTACTTTTCTCCATCATCCTCTCCTCTTCGGGGAAATCCAACGCAGTGCTCAAGAGGTAGCAGGTACACCTTCTATCACAGATCCGAAGGCAAGATATTCATTGCTAAGAATTGATCCTTTCTAGAGAAGAAGTTTCTCTCGAAAGAAGTGATTGGGGGGGGATTTAAAACTTGATGTGGTAATTGTACCTTCTCCCGAATTGGAAAGTAGTTCATCACAGAAATTAGTTCTAGTGATTCCTACACCAATTAGTGAGGAAGTTAATGATGATCATCATGAAACTTCAGATCAAGTTACAATCGAACCTCTTAGGTCAACCAGAATACGTTCCGCACCAGAGTGGTACGATAATCCTCTTCTAGAGGTCATGTTACTTGACCATGACAAACCTACGAACTATGAGGAACCAATGATGAGCCCAGATTCCACAAAATGGCTTGAAACCATGAAATCTGAGATGAGATCCATGTATTAGAACAAAGTATGGACTTTGATTGACTTGCCTGTTGATCGATGAGCCATTAAGAATAAATGGATTTTCAAGAGGAAGATAGACACTAATAGTAGTGTTACTATCTACAAAGCTCGAATTGTCGCAAAAGGTTTTTGACAAGTTCAAGATGTTGACTATGATAAGATTTTCTCACTCGTAGCGATACTTAAGTCTGTCCGAATCATATTAGCAATTGCCACATTTTATGAAATCTGACAAATGGATGTCAAAACTACATTCCTTAATGGATTTCTTAAAGAAGAGCTGTATATGATGCAACGAGAAGGTCCTGTCAATCCTAAAGGTGCTAATAAAGTGTGCAAGCTCCAGCGATCCATCTATGGACTGGTGCAAGCATCTCGGAGTTGGAATATATACTTTGATAAAGTGATCAAAGCATATGGTTTTATATAGACTTGCGGTGAAGCCTGTATTTACAAGAAAGTGAGTGGGAGCACTGGAACATTTCTGATAAGTATATGTGAATGACATATTGTTGATCGAAAATAATGTAGAATTTTCTGAAAAGCATAAAGGAGTGTCTGAAAAGAGTTTTTCAAAGAAAGACCTCGATGAAGCTACTTACATATTGAGCATCAAGATCTATAGAGATAGATCAAGACGCTTGATATATTTTCAATGAGTACATACCTTGACAAGATTTTGAAGTAGTTCAAAATGGAAAAATTCAAAGAAGGAGTTCTTGCCTGTGTTGCAAGGTGTGAAGTTGAGTAAAGACTCAAAACCCGACCACGGCAGAAAATAGAAAGAGAATGAAAAGGCATTCCCTATGCCTCGGTCATAGATTCTATAAAGTATGCTATGTTGTGTACCAGACCTATTGTGTACCTCACCATAAGTTTGGCAAGAGGGTACAATAGTGATCCAAGAGTGGATCACTGGACAGCGGTCAAAAACATCCTTTGTGGAATAAGGAAATGTTTCTCAGTTATGGAGGTGACAAAGAGTTCATCTGTCAGGACCCCGATCCTAAGTCACACCGATCTAGCATGTAACACATCATATCACTTTGCGGCCTCACGCACGGTATTCCCACGGGTGCCACCTTACCTGGACCGGGACCGTTTGCGCCTTTTGGCTCACGTATATGATAGTGTCGCTAGTATCCATATGACAGAGAACCCGGGCCGACATGACTAGTCATGAACCCAAAGTGGCGCTAACTTACGGGGACAGGCATACATGAACCAGCATCGAACGTGTCGGTCAACAGCGTGTGAATCCGGTCTGTAGCAACTAGGCTAACAGGACTCTGGGAACCTGTGCCATAGCAGGCTAGCAGGACTCCGCGTGACATTTCCCCGAAGGGACAGACACAGGAACGAAGTGTATCACATGCTAGCCAGTCTAAGTGTTCTGGAGCAGTACTAACTGGGCTAGCAGGACTCCGGTAAACCGGGCTGTAGCAGACTACCATGGCTCAGTGGAAGCACTAGACTACATTTCCCCATAAGAGCGGCTACCAAGGATAGACAATTAGGTTGTCGGATCCCACACATACCAAGCATTTCAAATCATACACACAATATGCTCGATATGTGCAAATACAACATGGCATCACAATAAAACTCTACAACTCAAGTACTTTATTTAGAAGGCTCCAAAGAGCCATACATAACATGTTCATATAGGTAGGGGTCACACGACCCAAAACTCAAGTAATACAAACATACAAGCACATGCGGAAGCAAACTTGTCTGAGTACATACAACTAGAAAGCAAGAATGCTTGACGAAGCCTGTCTATCTACAGGGCCCTTCACGGCTCAAGATCACCACCTGGGTGGCAATTCACTCATCAACGTCGAGATCTACATAGAACCCATCGGAGGGGGCGATGTTCTCTTCTGCAACAGTAATTAAGCAAACACGAGTAGAAAGGTGCTCAGCAAGACTTACATCAGATCCTACATACATGCACATTATCAACAAAGGGTAGTGATGTTTATTGCAGCAATCCAGCTTTGACTCTTGGCTAAAACTATCCTACGAGACATCAACTTGTAAATGTTTTGCGCACACGAGTCCATTACTCAGCACAACAATACACTACCGTGGATCCTCCTCCGTCATCCTACGGAAGGGCCATCCATGACACTCACACTTGTCTTGAGGCTTTTAGGAGTATCCATTTACTTTTCTATGAACTATATAGGCAACCAAGTAGTCCTTTATCGCGGACGCGGCTATTTGAATAGATGATGTTAACCCTGCATGGGTGTACTTCTTCACACATGCTCTCACCACTTACCGTCATTTACACGACATGTACTCGGCAACCTTCAAGCAGAATCTCAACACGGGTGTCGGCCACGGCCTACCTAAACACTCAAGTCTCTAGTCTAGGTTTATCGACTATTCAGGTTCCATCCGCAGGGAGTCCGGCCGAGGTTTCCACATACGGCCCCGAACGATGTGTACAGGACTCCCGAGACACCAAACCGGCGACTCGGTACACCGTGCCACGGTGTATCTACCGCATCATAGCCCACCCCTAGGGTCAGCTCTACGCACGGCCTCCAACACATATCATATAAACACTAGAAACTAGTTGCAACTCCTGGATAGAGGACTAGGGTGGTTAAGAAGCCGAGAGGGTCCATTGGTTTCGGGCCCAATGCATGGTAGTAGCTGGTTCTTAAATCATACATACAGATCTCGGTGCTTAAGGACGGTTCCAATGAAACAACCCACCATGTACTCCTACATGGCCTCTCATCGATACCTTTACCAAATCGTGTTCAACACATCACTCACATTACCGACATGATCATTTCATTCTAGCCCATCACCCAGATGAACCAGACCTGACACGACTCTAAGCATAGCAGGCTTAGCAAGGTAGGAAACACAGACATGGCTCAATCAACTCCTAAACATGCTAGTGGGTTTCATCTAGTTACTGTGGCAATGACAGGTCATGCAGAGGAAAAGGGTTGAACTACCGCAGCACACAACAGTTTGAAACGGTGTTGTCTTAAATGCAGTAAATGAGAGCAGGAGCAAGAACATGGGATTGTATCGATATGATCAATGGGGTTGCTTGCCTGGCAGATCGACATACTGGTACTGTCCTTCGCTTGGGTACTCACGGTAATCCTCCGGGACAGAACCTACCGCAGAGAGCACCGGTAACACAATCAATATCAAACAATATGCAACAATATGATGCATGCATGTGACATGGCAAAATGAGTGTGTTGGACTAATGCATCTACAACCAAATGGGTTTGAGCCATTTTGAACCAAAGATTCAATGTTCAAACTCATTTGTGATCTTAAATAGTGCTTTATCATGTTTTGCACTAAACAGCAAGTTAACTTGTTTAAACATGCATGAAACTAGTACATATGGATAGATTGGATTTTTCTGATCATTTTTCATATATAAATCTTTGCATTTGGAGTTACAGATTAATTTCTATGATTTTTAGAAGTTAGCACTATTTTCTGGAATTTCCTGAAAAACAATAAATCCAGAAAATGAGTTACTGCGTCAACAAGTCAACTGGGGTGTCCAGGTCAAACCTGACCAGTAGGACCCACTGGTCAGTGTCGTAGAAGCTAATTAACTTAATTAAAATTAGTTTAAAACTAATCTAGGTTTGACCAGGGCCCGGGCCCACATGTTAGTGACCCAGGGGGTCAAACCCCTGGTCAACTGGGTCAAATCGCCGGCGTTTAGTTGCCGGCGACGACCAGACGCGGGGGAGGGGTGCGGGATTCGCACTTTGGTGACCAAACGAGCGGCGAAGGGCATCTACGCGTAGCTGGAGGTGAGCCGCGTCGAGTGGTGGTGGTGGTTGGGCTTGGGGTCGCCGGAAACGACGCTGTCGACGAGCTTTGCGGCTGCCGGAGTTCGGGCGAGGTCGAACTCGTCGATAGGAGGCACAAAAAGGGGCGTGGAGCGGTGCTACGGGCTGTTGGGGATGCAACGAACGCGGTGACACGCTTGGTTTCAAACCAGCATGGTTGTGGCCACGACGGCGACATGCAGAGGCGGCGGCGTGTGCGGGCGAGCAAGCTTGGTGCGGTCGTTGTGGTGCACGGCAGAGCGAACGAAGAGGGGGAGGAGAGGCAGGAGCTCACAGTGGTGACGACAAGCTAGGTGGCGAGGTTGGGCACGAGCTAGTGCAGGCGTGACGGCGAAAGGGATCTCCAGCGACGACAAGGTCGTTACGGTGACTCCGGGGTGAACGAGCGCTTGGTGCTCGGTCTGCTCAATGGAGAGGAGGGCGGCGGAGCTTCTGGACAAGACAAGACGGTGTGGAGGTGACGGTGTCTGCGGTTTTCACGTTGGCGCAAGCGTGGCAGCGTCGGCCATGGTGGGGGAGAGCGAGAGAGAGGGGCAGGAGGGAGAGTGAGGTGTCGGGGCGGTCGGGGCGGGGACCAGGGGGACTCATCCACGCGTCCAGCAGCTCAGCGGCAAGCAGGTGATGACGTGGCAAGCTCGGGCACGCCGGCCCTCACCTCTCTGCCTGCCTGGCGAGAGGAAGCAGCTGACTGGCCATGGACCAGCACGGTGTTGGGCCGCCAGGTGGGCCTGCCAGGTAGGTCGGCCAGGTAAGCCTCTTTCCTTTTTATTTTGTTTTTCTTTTCTTTCTGTAGGTTTGTGGCTTTTCTAAAAATGCCTAAGCACTTTCAAAAATCATCAAACTACTCATGCCCACTTTATGGAATATATCCAACAGGAAACATTTTGGTTTATGATTATTTGGACATTTAGAATATTTTATAGCATTTAAATGTCCAAATGCAATAACATATGATTTAATCCAGTGACCTTAGGATGTCCTAGAAAATTGTGCACCATTTTTGTCAAAGGTTTAGGACCAAGGCAAAGATGATGAACATTTTAAAAGGGCATTTCAGGTTCATTGGAAAAGATTTTAGTAAACCCTAGTTGGATTAAAGGGGGTGCTAGGGTTCTGGCATCCCCATTTCCAAGTTTCTGATCAAGGTAAACATGATGCAAACACTCTAATGCATGAACTAGCTAGGGTGTGACATCGTTGTAAAGAGTTACGCCGATGCAAGCTTTGACACCGATTTGGATGACTCTAAGTCTCGATCTAGATACATATCGAAAGTGGGAGCAATTAGCTAGAGTAGCTCCATGCAAAGCATTGTAGACATAGAAAATTTGCAAAATACATACGGCTCTGAATGTGGCAGACCCATTGACTAAATTTCACTCACAAGCAAAACAAGATCACTCTTTGGGTGTTAATCACATAGTGATGCGAACTAGATTATTGACTCTAGTAAACCCTTTGGGTGTTAGTCACATGGAGATGTGAACTAATCACATAAAGATGTGAACTATTGGTGTTAAATCACATGACGATGTGAACTAGATTATTGACTCTAGTGCAAGTGGGAGGCTGAAGGAAATATGCCCTAGAGGCAATAATAAAGTTGTTATCTATATTTCCTTATATCATGATAAATGTTTATTATTCATGCTAGAATTGTATTAACCGGAAACTTAGTACATGTGTGAATACATAGACAAACAGAATGTCACTAGTATGCCTCTACTTGACTAGCTCGTTGAATCAATGATGGTTATGTTTCCTAACCATATACATGAGTTGTCATTTGATTAACGAGATCACATCATTAGAGAATGATGTGATTGACTTGACCCATCCGTTAGCTTAGCACGATGATCGTTTAGTTTGTTGCTATTGCTTTCTCCATAACTATACATGTTCCTATGACTATGAGATCATGCAACTCCCGAATACCGGAGGAACACTTTGTGTGCTACCAAACATCACAACATAACTGGGTTATTATAAAGGTGCTCTACAGGTGTCTCCGATGGTGTTTGTTGAGTTGGCATGGATCAAGATTAGGATTTGTCACTCCGATTGTCGGAGAGGTATCTCTGGCTCCTCTCGGTAATGTACATCACTATAAGCCTTGCAAGCAATGTAGCTAATGAGTTAGTAACGGGATGTAGCATTACAGAACGAGTAGAGAGACTTGCCGGCAACAAGATTGAACTAGGTATTGAGATACCGACGATCGAATCTCGGGCAAGTAACATACCAATGACAAAGGGAACAACATATATAGTTATGCGGTTTGACCGATAAAGATCTTCGTAGAATATGTAGGAACAAATATGAGCATCCATGTTCCGCTATTGGTTATTGAGTGGAGACATGTCTCGGTCATGTCTACATAGTTCTCGAACCCGCAGGGTCTGCACGCTTAACGTTCAGTGACGATCGTTATTATGAGTTTATGTGTTTTGATGTACCGAAGGTAGTTCAGAGTCCCGGATCTGATCACGGACATGACGAGGAGTCTCGAAATGGCCGAGATGTAAAGATCGTTACATTGTAAGCCTATGTTTGGACATCGGAATGGTTTCGTGTGAAAACGGGATTATACCGGAGCACCGGGAGGTTACCGGAACCCCCCAGGAGGTATATGGGGGCTTATTGGGCCTTAGTGGGAGAGAGGGGAACGGAGCAAAATAGGGGGCGCGTCCCCAAGCCCAATCCGAATTGGGAGGGGGGCCGCCCCCCTTTCCTTCCTCCTCCCTCCTCCTTCCTTCTCTCCTAAATCCAACAAGGCAAGGGGGCAATCCTACTACCGTTGGGAGTAGGACTCCCCTTGGGGAGCGCCTAGGAGGCCGGCCCCCTCCCCTCCTCCACTCCTTTATATATGGGGGAGGGGCAGCCCATAGACACACAAGTTGATCATTGATCTTTAGCCGTGTGCGGTGCCCTCCTCCACCATAATCCACCTTAGTAATATCGTAGCGGTGCTTAGGCGAAGCTCTGTTCCAGTAGCAACATCATCACCATCATCACGCCATCATGCTGATGAAGTTGTCCCTCGAAGCTCTACTGGATCATGAGTTCGCGGGATGTCACCGAGCCAAACGTGTGCAGATCACGGAGGTGTCGTATCTTCGTTACTAGATTGGTCGATCGTGAAGACGTACGACTACATCAACCGTGTTGTCATAACGCTTTCGCTTACCGTCTACGAGGGTGCGTAGACGATACTCTCCCCTCTCGTTGCTATGCATCACCATGATCTTGCGTGTGCATAGGATTTTTTTGAAATTACTGCGTTCCCAAACAGAGACAAGCCACAAGTCTTCTTCTTAGTATTCAGAATTGGGCTTTCCGCACCTAGATTAGTAGTGCCACCTAATCTACTAGGATAAAGAACACTAATCTCTGTATGTGGGGCAACATCATTAATATCCTCTAAATCCAAACTACCAGGGAGAACAATCTCGGCATTAACATAAGCAAACTGAAGACATCTAGCTTTCTCATCATTAATTAGCTTTAAAATAATATCATCTTGTTCTTTCTTATTATTACCAATGCATAAGTCAACTTTAGTAGTGTGAGAAACAAGTTCATCAGGTTCCATGTTAGAAAATGATTTACCTTTGAAAGTAGTTGGGATCTCCAAGTTTTTGGATCATATCTGATCATTATGAATTGGGACAGCTTATGTGTGATCATGCCTTGAGAGAAACACAAGATGGAGCTGGAGCTGAATTTTCAAGCATGAGAGCAGAAGTATGGAAGTGTATGAAAGTGTTCGGGCGCCTACAAGTGGCCGAGCCGTTGGCTCCTTCAGGAAGAAGTATTCTCGCAGCATGGTGCACGCCGCATACGCCGAGTACTTGGAGAAGCTTCGAGATCGTGCAGGCAGATGAGATGAGATGTGGGATCCAACTATGCATGCTTAATGATGGTTGAACTATGCTTGTATATGCTTATTATCTATGTCTGAGTATGTTTAATCTATGTTTACTTATGTCTAAATGTGGGATATGGATGCAATCAGTTTGATTGATGGAATCTACCTACGTCCTAGTTTATTGGTCCCCTTTGTAATTTGTTTTCAATTTTGACCAAAGATTTAACTAACAAAATGTTAGTGCAGGTCAGCAAAAATTAATTATATCATTGGATGCGTATTTGAACATAGTGTTCAATGAAATAATTTCCCGTGACATGCATAAACATTTGTTAGTTAAATATTTGGTTAAAATTTGGTACAAATTACGAAGGGGACCAACAAACCAGGACGGAGGTAGTACGTCAATCACACATGGTTCCCAAAATTGGAACCATGTGCAATGACTTTCATTTTGCCTGTTATGTGAATCACACACGGTGGCTCTAGCAAACCGTTGCCTCCGAAACTCTTTGTGGGACAGAAAACCCTCACCGCCCAATTCAAAAAAGGAAAAACAAAACCCTCACCATCCCCACATCACAAAAAGCTCACCCCGCCCGAAACCCCCTCCGGTCCCCGTTCACACCTGCACAAGCTCCTCCGTGTCTATGCATGGTGTCAGTGTCAAAACTGGCGGATCTCAGGTAGGGGGTCCCGAACTGTGCGTCTAAGGCGGATGGTAACATGAGGCAGGGGACACGATGTTTACCCAGGTTCGGGCCCTCTTGATGGAGGTAATACCCTACGTCCTGCTTGATTGTTCTTGATGATACGAGTATTACAAGAGTTGATCTACCACGAGATCGTAGAGGCTAAACCCTAGAAGCTAGCCTATGGTATGATTGTACATTGTCCTACGGACTAAGCCCTCCGGTTTATATAGACACCGGAGGGGGCTAGGGTTATACAAGGTCGGTTACAAAGGAGGAGATCTACATATCCGTATTGCCTAGCTTGCCTTCCATGCCAAGGAGAGTCCCATCCACACATGGGATGAAGTCTTCAATCTTGTATCTTCATAGTCCAATAGTCCGGCCAAAGGATATAGTCCGGCTGTCCGGAGACCCCCTAATCCAGGACTCCCTCAATAGCCCCTGAACCAGGCTTCAATGATGGTGAGTCCGGCGCGCAGTATTGTCTTCAGCATTGCAAGGCAGGTTCTTCTCCAAATACTCCATAGAAGATTTTGAACACAAGGATAGTATTCGGCTCTGCAAAAGAAGTTCCACACACCACCGTATAGAGAATAATATTTCCACAAATCTAATCTGCTGACACGTTTTGACAGCACAACATCATGTCATGGCCCGGTCATTATTCGAACCGTTTTTCTCAACTAGCACTACACATATCGCGAGGCGGTTTTCCTGACACGTCTTGTCAAAGCAGAGATCGTGTCCCCCTTATTATGAGATTCTCATCAATACGGGCGTGGGTAATCCAATCATGCATGTTGGTACGACTCCTCGATTTTAGGCAAGTCAAAACGGCCATGAGGAGGACGCTTGATATTCACCCTCTTTATAAAGAGGCCGAGGCCTGTCCTTTTTTTCCCTCTCGTGCTCAATCGAATCCTTCCCCCGCCTCGAGTTCCAACACCCAAGGCTCAGGTCAGGTGCCTCGGACCTTCAACCATGTCCGGATCCAACCTCCAAGGTCGGTGGATGCCTTCCTCTATCATAGAGGAGGACATCAATAAGCTGAGAGAGGCTAGATATCTGACCGTCGAAATTTTGCACAGGCTGCCCGCCCGAGGGCAGGTCATCCCCACTCCCGAACCCAATGAGAGTGTTGTGTTCATCTCTCACTTCCTCCGAGGACTAGGCCTCACTCTGGATCCCTTTGTTAGGGGGCTCATGTTCTACTATGGGCTGGATTTCCATGATCTGGCCCCGGATTCCCTCCTTCACATCTCGTCGTTCATCGTCGTATGTGAGGCCTTCCTTCGCATTACCCCTCACTTCGGCATGTGGCTCAAGACCTTCAATGTGAAGCCGAAGATGATCGAGGGGTGGCACGCAGAGTGCAGAGGTGTCGTAATAAGCAAAAGCTCCGATGCTCCATGGCCAGAGGGTTCCTTCCCAGAGGTGTCCAGTTTGTGGCAACAGGAGTGGTTTTATATCACAGCTCCCTGAAGTGCCAAGTGGGTATCCGCCCC
Organism: Triticum aestivum; assembly: GCF_018294505.1. Taxonomy (NCBI): domain Eukaryota; kingdom Viridiplantae; phylum Streptophyta; class Magnoliopsida; order Poales; family Poaceae; genus Triticum; species Triticum aestivum. Next base: position 592,733,272 of record NC_057812.1, on the reverse strand, counting down.
TGCCTTTCGTTCGTCCCCCCACAACAACTGATGTCATGGATTAGCAGGGGGCTGAGCTGGGGTCGAGCACAGGATGTGCCGATTTTGCAGAGCCGCATCCAAGACCTCTTTGAGAGAGATTTCAGCCTTGTTATGGTGATGCAAGTTGTGCTAGTTCGTCGAGTCCAGCCTTGCAAATGTCGACCCCTCCGTATGTGGGAATTCAACAAGGAAGGACCGCGAACTATTCAACACTTCCTCGGCATGATGCTTGAAGAGATGTACAAATCGTTCTTTGGACCCCAAATAGAGTGTCCGGACACCACTGAGGATGCGGGTTTGAGCTGCAACCGCCTTGATACTCAAGTAAGTAATCCCATGGCCGAACATGCTATCTTTTTATTTATCATGACATCATTCTGAAAAGTCGCTCTTTGACCAGGACTGGATAACAAAGGCGAAGATGATCAGGTGTTCGGCCCCCCTTCCCGAAGGCTTGGCCAATCCAGTACTGGACAGAATGCTCGAGCCGGCGCCTTGTCAGGTGCCCTCAAAGGAAGATGAAGGGGGGAATAAGGAGGCCGAAAGAAGGCCTCGCTTGCTACTCGTTCCAACCGGGGGAATGAGCTCCTCCACGAGGGAGGATAACCAGGGAGAAGAATTTGACATCCCCTCTCCCCGGGGAAGGAAGAGGACTACCTCTGAAGATCCGGAAACCAAGGTTTCCAAACAGGAGAAGAAATCTCCGCCAGAGGGTCCTACCCCGGAGGATATTCTTGCCGCACAATGTTTGCACGGGGATCAGCCCTCTACCGAGCTGTAAGTAATCAAAAAGTACTTAATAGTGAAAACATGCTACCTTACTTTTGAAGACAATAACTGAAGCTTATATATTGTAGTTCGGATCATAGCCCTTCTCGTTAGAGTTCATCTTCGAGGGATCTTCTTCCAGAGATGATGGAGAGCAAAACGCCTCCCCCTGTCACCCCACCTCATGAGGCGGGCGACCCTGAAGTGTCGTCGCGGAGGGTCTCTCCTGACCCGCCAAGGCCAGAGGGTAACCCTTTGGCTACCCGGAGTCCTCAGTGTCCGGCTCCTAAAGAGAGCAACAGAAAGAGTGCAGAACCATACAGTGTGCGGTCAGACACACTGAAGGATCTTCTGGAGCAAGCGGTCGTCTCAGAAGCACATCGTACGCTAATGGGTACGGTAATTGAAAGGATTTCATCCGCTGAAAGCAGATTGCATGAAGCTTTTATGAGTCTGCTGAAAGGCTTTGAGGTACCCAAAATAGTGTATGTTTTTGATAGTACCACACATTTTAGGTGTGCCCTATGCAGATAGTAGCCCCTGAGACTCTGGTTGTCGTCGAGAACGGCGGCAAGCAGAGGATCATAGTCCCAGGTAATAACCAGACTACTTTATGTGCAGGTGGCTGAAGTTCCGGTGGCTAGCCGGACTGATGGGTTTGCCGAGCTAAAGAGACAACTTGATGCGGCGGATGCCGACATCGTGCTTGTCAACAAGCGGCTTGACGAGGCACAGGGTAAGTGATTTTTCTGGTGCTCAACACATAGTAAGAGGAGCATGATGCCAGTATCTTTAATATGTTGTTACTGCAGATGGAGCTGCCATCGTGGAGACCCTTTGGGCGGAGCTTGCCCGAGCCAAGGAACAAGCAAGGAATAGCAATGCGGCCGCTCTAAAGGCGGTTGAAGAATTGTGGGCCGAACAGGCCGCGCATTGCCAGAGCAAGGAAAGAATAGCCAAGATGGCCGTTGAGTTGAAAGCTGCCACTGACAGTTACCAGCTTCTTGAAAAAGAAAGTCGAGCAAGGGCGACGGACCTGGAGAAGGCCATGGTAGAAGCCAAAGAAGCCTGCTCCAAAATCTGAGCGACGAAGGAGGAGCTGCGTCAAGCTGCGGATATCATGGCTGGGAAGCCCTTCTTGTTGCGGACCATGTTCGGAGATCCAAAGTATGATCCTCTTTATCAACTATGGAGTTATGTGGACGCCTACGTGGATCTGGCGGCAAGTGCTGCTGATGCGGCCGAGTACTTCAAGGATCAAAAAGATATCAGGGTGGAAAAGCTGTTCTGGTCACAGTTCCATGCTCAAGTGCGTCCACTGATGTTGAATGAGCGAATGGCCGAGTGTGCCGAGCTCCATAGGTTGTCCGAACTTGCCAAATGAGGTCTGTTGTGGATCATCTGTGGCCGGGAGGGCCAAGGCCGAATAGTTACTTTAGTTTAGTGCAACAATTCCTTGGTGTTGTGCCTCACATCAATGCTATGAAGAGGTCAGCGTGCATAGAGGGTGCACGGATGGCCTTTGCCCGTGTCAAGACATATTGTGCAGAGATGGAAGCCACCATTGTTGCAACACAGGGTTCGGCCATGGGCCAAGTGGCTGCAGAGCACTACTTTGAAGAAGTCCTTGAAGGTGCTCATTCTATAGAGGCTCATTGCTCGAAGAGTATTATGTTTTAGTGACATGTATTCCCATTTTAAGAACAATGTTTTATTGAGTTATCAAGGCTGTGTTTATACTTTTGCCTGAAGGTATTATTATGCCTCTTGTGCGGCCATTTATGTATATATGTATATAACCTGAAAGTTTGCAGTCATCGGCTTCCGCCCCCACGCATATAATGCGGGGGTGTTCGCAAAAAACGCGTATTCACACTTGATCCAACGTCTTGGTCCATGAAGGAGGTGGTAGCGCAGCGAACGAGGCAATCGGACTATATTGCTTTAACACTTTCACTTAGCCATAGGAGTTTGACAGTGGGGCTACTATATAGCCCCTGGTACTTCTGCGCTCGTCCGAATACGGGGCGCGTACGTACATGACCGGGAAATGGCCCTTCGTTAATGCGGAGGAATCCCGAAGATTCCCTTGAGTCATCGAGTGGTTGACCAGTCTCGCGCTTTATCATGACAGTCCGTTTTCGGCTTTCTCTACTGAGGTGCTCATCCGGATGAACTAGGGCACAATCGCAGTAGTTCTCCCAGTGCTAACTTAGCCGATATAGCGGAACGTAAGATACCAAAACGTGGGAGCCGGGAAAACCCAACATTTGACCAAAGACATGATTCAGAGCTGATGCATATAAGGCCAAACTCGCGACGCTGAACACTCCCTAAGGTATTCGGTCTTTATAACATATGCCAGGATGAACGATGCCCTTAATAATAAACCCCGAGTGTCCAGGTACGTGCGATATCCTGACGTGGCCACATGCCAATAACGTCGGCATCCTTCTCGGTTGTATTGAGTATCCAGAGGATGTGAACAACAAGAGACAGTAAAAAAGGTTTACGCAGGGTCTTAATCTGAAAAGAAACCTTTGAGCGGGTCCCTGTTGCACGTCTGTGCATGTGTATCCGTTGTGCCGTGTCCTGGACGGGTGTAGCACGATTGTCATCTGTAAAATAGAAGAACTTAGGTGAAAGTTGCCGTGCCAAAAAATTGGTTATTATCAATATATTATTAAAATTCAAGATAAGTCAAGTTGAGCCGGACTGGCCCTGATTACACGCGGGAAGCCCCTGGTACCGCCTAGGAGGGTTTGATCATCAAACCAATCTCATGTATATGTAGTGATGCACCGGACTCGTCTAACCGTGTCCGTGGTCCTGACGACCTGTCATTTTTTCTGGTTGGTGAGGCCGTCTAGTGCTCGGCTATTAAAGCCGCCGCACACTCTTCCGCGCGTAGAAAACGCCCAGTATTTCCGCTAACTGTGATGATGCCACGTGGACCGGGAATCTTAAGCTTGAGAAAATCATAATGTAGTATTGCATTAAAACGAGCGAAAGTCGTTCTTCCGAGTAGTGCTTGATAGCCACTTTGGAATGGAGCGATATAGAAAGTTAACCTTTCACTTCGGAAGTTATCGGGAGGACCAAATACAACCTCTAGCAATAGAGAGCCCGTACAGCGGGCTTGTTGGCCTGGTATTACTCCCTCGAAGGTAGCATTATTGTGCCTTATTTGTGTCGGGTCTATCCCCATTTTGTGGACTGTGTCCTGATATATTAGATTTAGACCACTGCCGTCGTCCATGAGGACTCGTCTGAGATGGTATTCGTTTATTATTGGGTCTAACACCAAGGCGGCCAATCCTTCGTGCCGGATGCTTGTCGCATGATCCCAGTGATCAAAAGTGATCAGGCAGGCCAATAGGGGGTTGAACCTAGGGGTGACGGGCTCTATGGCGCGTGTGTCTCGGAGTGCATGTTTGCTTCTCCTCTTCGTCACATGGATCATGTTTACTGCTTTAACCTCTGGTGGGAATTTTTCTGTCCTCTAGTGCTTTGCTAGCGAGATTCGTCCTCGTCTTCGCTTGGTGTCTCCTCCCCTTTGTGATTGGCGTTTAGCTTACCGGCATGCTTGAAGACGCAGCATTCTCTGTGGGTGTGATTTGCAGGTTTGTCGGGGGTGCCATGAATCTAACATAGCTTGTCAAGAATCTTGTTTAGGCCAGACGGTCCATCTTTGCTGCCTTTGAAAGGCTTTTTCCGCTGACCTGGTCGAGACCCCCTGAATCTGACGTTTACCGCCGTATTATCTGGGCTATCTTCTTTATTTCGACGCTTGTTTTTATTGTGTCGTGGCTTTCCATTGCCATCCCTGACTTCGGATGTGCTTGGATCGCTGGTGCTACTGCGGGCTAACCAGCTGTCTTCGCCTACGCAAAAGCGGGTCATGAGGCTTGTTAGGGCTGCCATTGTTCTTGGTTTTTCTTGGCCGAGGTGTCTAGCGAGCCACTCGTCTCGGATGCTATGTTTGAAAGCTGCTAAGGCTTCGGCGTCCGAACAATCGACGATTTGGTTTTTGTTGGCGAGAAACATGTTCCAAAGCTTTTGGGTGGACTCTCCGGACTGTTGAATTATATGACTTAAATCGTCTGCATCCGGAGGTCAGACGTAGGTCCCTTGAAAATTAGCCCGAAAATCGTCCTCGAGATCCTCCCAACTTCCAATTGAGTTTTCGGGGAGGCATTTCAGCCAGTGCCGAGCTGGTCCTTTGAGCTTGAGGGGCAAGTATTTGATGGCATGGAGATCGTCTCCACGAGCCATATGGATATGGAGGATGAAGTCCTCAATCCAGACCCCAGCGTTTGTGGTTCCGTCGTACGCCTCTATGTTCACTGGTTTGAATCCTTCTGGGAATTCGTGGTCCAGCACCTCATCGGTGAAACATAGGGGGGGTGCGGCACCCCTGTATTGGGATGTGCCATGTCGTTTAGACGGTTTTAGTATTCGGTTTTGATTTTGTGCTGGAGCGTGCTTCCTAGATCCATAGATGGATCTGGTCATACCGGATTTTTGGCGCAAGTTCTCACGTAGATCGTGTGTTGACTTATGTGCGACTTTGTGAGCCTCTCTATCTCGGTCATAGGGTGGTGGATCTGGCCGGTTGGCCGTTTCATTTTTCGGCTGTGTGGGCTCTAAGGCCTCATCGTCGAATTCAGGTAATAGCTTGTGCTTTGGATAGCTATTTGTGTGGTAACTTCCACCATACTTTGCTTCGTTGTCAAGCACTTTGTTCCACATGCTGTTGAGCGTATCTTGTGCGGCCTTAAGCCTTTGTTTCTGCTTCTTCAGACTCCTCGCTGTGGCAATAAGCCTTCTGCGGAGGTTCTCTTGCTCCAAGTGTGTTTCCGGGATGATGTGTGCATCTTTGTCCGGACTATTTCCCTCCCCAGACGGGGTTTGATGAGGTTTATCCTCGGCATCGCCGTGTTCGGACGCCGGATCCGTACTATGTTCTCCGCTTGCAGCTTCATCGTGCTCTGCCGCCGGGGCGATGTGGTCGTCGTTTCCTCTGGAGTTGACTGGAGTGTTATTTTCTCTTGCGCTGTTATCGCTGTTTTTGCTATGGCAGGACTTAGAGCGGCCCCGCTGATGTCGGCATTTGGGTTGCTTCTTGGAGGGGACATCCTCCGCTGTCTCTTCGACATTGCCTTCTTTGGGTGTATCCACCATTTATATGTCATGTGATGAAGTGGCTGTCCGGCGCCCTGTGGGCACTGGTTCCTGTTTGTCTCCTGCATCATCATCCATACCGTCGATGTCTTCGGAGGTGAAGTTGAGCATGTCAGTTAAATCATCGACAGTGCCTACTAAGTGGGTGGTGGGTGGGCAGCAAATTTCTTCGTCGTCCGCATCCCATTCTAGCCTGACATAGTTCGGCCAAGGTTCTCCTGACAAGGAGAGAGACCTTAATGAATTTAGCACATCGCTGAAAGGTGAGTGCTGAAAGATATCCGCGGAGGTGAACTCCATGATCGGCGCCCAGTCGGATTGGATGGGCACGGATGCAGGCGGCTCGGAGTCCATGGCCAGAGACGAATCTAGTGGTTCGGTGACACGGCTCTCGTGAGGGGGGAAGTCAGTATCCGGCTCCATCGCCACTGAGAGTGTGGCCTCCTTAGTGGGGTCTATCCCTCCGTCCTTGGATGGCGCAATTTTCTCCGGATTGGAGGCCGGAGTAGTTGCAGACGCGATCTCCTGAACACTGTCCAACGGTGGAGTTACGTCGTGCTCATCGTGACTGCGCGGCGCACCCAACACGGGCTCGAATCCGTCGAAGATCAAGTCTCCGCGGATGTCGGCGGTGTAGTTTAAGTTTCCGAATCTAACCTGATGGCCAGGGGCGTAGCTCTCGATCTGCTCCAGATGGCCAAGCGAATTGGCCCGCAGTGCAAAGCCGCCGAATACAAAGATCTGTCTGGGGAGGAAAAGCTCACCCTGGACCACATCACTACCGATGATCGAAAGAGCCATCAAGCCTTAGGGTGACGACACAGTGGAACTCTCAATGAAAGCGCCAATGTCGGTGTCAAAACCGGCGGATCTCGGGTAGGGGGTCCCGAACTGTGCGTCTAAGGCGGATGGTAATAGGAGGCAGGGGACACGATGTTTACCCAGGTTCGGGCCCTCTTGATGGAGGTAATACCCTACGTCCTGCTTGATTGTTCTTAATGATATGAGTATTACAAGATTTGATCCACGAGATCGTAGAGGCTAAACCCTAGAAGCGAGCCTATGGTATGATTGTATGTTGTCCTACGGACTAAATCCTCCGGTTTATATAGACACCGGAGGGGGCTAGAGTTACACAAGGTCGGTTACAAAGGAGGAGATCTACATATCTGTATTGCCTAGCTTGCCTTCCACGCCAAGGAGAGTCCCATCTGGACACGGGACGAAGTCTTCAATCTTGTATCTTCATAGTCCAATAGTCCGGCCAAAGGATATAGCCCGGCTGTCCGGAGAACCCCTAATCCAGGACTCCCTCACATGGCACTGCCTATCGTGGCGGCAACCACTTAGCTCGATGCCTGCCGCCGCCAGGCCACCGGCAAACCCCACCGCATTTCACCACTTCCGCTTGACGCCGCCTATCGCCATCGACTTTCTTGACGCTGCTCGCGATCGACCCAGCTCCGCCCAGTTGGGAATCTGCCGTATTGAGGGTTTTTTCTCATGGACAACAAGGTAACTAATTTAATGAGATATTATCTCATCTCTTATCCTAGTTCATCTGCCTCCATTAATCACCCGACCGAAATCACCGTGAATTCATTTTTATTCGAGCTGATTTGAGGGTTTTCTTTCATTCATAGAGTGTATAGTGTGCAAACACATCAGGACTTTGTGGCCTCCGCCAGACATCCATGGAATTCCATCTCACCATACCAGATGACTTGAGGATGCGCGCGGTATGTTCAACCTCACCATAAATCGGTTGGCATGGCCTACTTTCCTAAACATATACTAAATATTGCTACATTTGGATAAAAGGTGCCACATGCACCATATACATCAAACGGGATTTTTTCCCTCTTCTTTCTATATTAGGCAAATTAATGATGCATTGTTCTTTTGATTACTGTCAGATTTCCATGACATCTTGTTTACCCTATCTGTTTAATTATAGATTTTTGTCCTTCAATTTCAACTGCTGTACAGTTCTTTCAATTTGGGCCCATATTTGCATGTTACCATATTTTCTTTAACAATCCTACCATTTTCTGCAGCGCGTCCCTTGGTATGCAACAAAATCTGTAGTACACAATCTATCCCTTTACATAAATCAAGACTGCAGGGATGTCATACTGAACACAAACCATGGATGTAGAATCGTTGCTACTATAAGACTTGATGAACTTGGTGACTCCTATTTTGGCACTGGCCTTTGGATATAAAATTCTAAGTTTTATGTACTGAAAGCTGGCACTAAAATTGCATTGCACATAAAAGAGCCTAGTCATGCGATATATGCTAACTACCCTGATGATATCATCCGTCCAGACTTTGATCGAAGTGTTCTTTTCAAGTATCTACATGTTGACTTAGCCAGCAATATCAAACGAATTGTGTAGTATTTAAGCAACCAATTGTTATTCCTTTTTCTTACTGTATTCCTACCTACCAACTTCTAGTTACCAATACACTTTTTATTGCCCTATTTTAACTAAATATTCCCTGTACTCCCAGATCTATCAGAAAGCACCGCTGACAAGTGATGCGGCTTGAACTACGTCGGTATTTCCCCAAAGAGGAAGGGATGATGCAGCACAACTACGGTAGATATTTCCCTCAATGATGAGACCAAGGTTATTGAACTAGTAGGAGAACCACGCAACACTACATGAACGGTACCTGCACACAAAGGACAAATACTTGCAACCCGACGTAAAAGAGGGGTTGTCAATCCCTCCCGGGTGAAAAGATAGGTAAAACTGTAGTAGATTGGATAAATAGATCTCGCGGGAACGCGAGATAAAATAAATAAAAATAAATTGCAGCAAGGTATTTTTGTATTTTTGGATTAATAGATCTGAAAATAAAAAAAATAAAAATAGGTCTCGAAGGCAAATATGATAAAGAAGAGACCCGGGGGCCTTAGATTTCACTAGTGGCTTCTCTCGAGAAAAATAGCATACGACGGGTAAACAAATTACTGTCGGGCAATTGATAGAACTTCAAATAATCATGACAATATCCAGGCAATGATCATTATATAGGGATCACGTCCGAGATTAGTAGACCGACTCCTGCCTACATCTACTATTATTACTCCACACATCGACCGCTATCTAGCATGCATGTAGTGTATTAAGTTCATGGAGAAACAGAGTAATGCAATAAGAACGATGGCATGATGTAGACAAGATCTATTCATGTAGGAATAGACCCCATCTTGTTATCCTTAATAGCAATGATACATACGTGTCATTTCCCCTTCTGTCACTGGGATTGAGCACCATAAGATCGAACCCATCACAAAGCACCTCTTCCCATGGCAAGAAAAATCGATCTAATCGGCCTAACTAAAGCAAAGATTTGAAGAAGAAATACGAGGCTATAAGTAATCATTCATATACGAGACTGATGCTTGTATAGGGAAGGCCCTTCAAAGAGGGGAGTAGAGATTTGTAGAGGTGCCAAAGAACAAAGCGAAAAAAAATAGATAAAACATTTTAGGTGGCATTGTTTTCCTATGAACGACAACAATCAAGTAATTCCCAATACTTTCCACGCTAGATATATCATAGGCGATTCCCAAATAGAAAATAAAGTTTATTCCTTTTTCCACCATACTTTCACATTCCACGGCTAACCGAATCCATGGGTGCCGCCCATACCAACACTTTCCAAGGAATTTATTATTTGACAACATAAAGTAAATTCATTTTTCATTTCGGGGCTGGGCATCCCTAATACCTTTTCCGTACTCTCATGCAATGACAAGTGAATAAACACTCATCTTGAGAATAACACATCTAGCATGGAAAAATATCAGCCACCCCCTACCATTTCATGAGCGGTACGAGCACACAAAAAGAAATTTATTTTGAAGATTAGAGATGACACATACAAATTTGCTTAGAACGGCAAAAGAATACCAGATATAGGTAGGTATAGTGGACTCTTATGGCAAAACTGGTTTTAAGGATTTTGGATGCACAAGTAGTGAGCATACTTAGTGCAAAAGAAGGCTAGCAAAAGATTGAGAAGCATCCAACCAAGAAACGAAAAATCTCATAAGCGAGCATTAAGCATAACTAATGCTGAATAATGCACCATAATTAGGATGTAACTTCATTGCATAACTATTGACTTTCGTGCTTGCATAAGGAATCACAAACCTTAACATCAATATTCTTACTAAAGCATAATTACTCATCAACATGATCACATATTATATCATCATATCACAAAACTATTACAAAGAATCAAGTTTATTTTGTCCAATGATCTTTATGGAAGTTTTTATTATATCCCTCTTCACTATCTATCACATTGGGACTAATTTCATATGTTGCTTTTGATAGCTGAAACAAATAAAAGTGAACAACATGAGCATAAAAAAGTTCTTCTCCCGAAATAATTTAAGTGAAGCATGCGAGAATTTCATATTTTTTTACTAACTCTCAAATAAATCTAAGTGAAGCATGAGAGCACTTCTTTCAAAAATAATAAAACACACCATGCTCAAAAAGATATAAGTGAAGCACTAGATAAATTCCGTAGCTCATAAAGATTTAAGTGAAGCATAGAGAGCAATTCTAACAAGTCATAGCATAATTTTGGCTCTCTCAAATAGGTGTGTCCAGCAAGGATACATGACACAAAACAAAAAGCAAAACAAGTAAAGACTCATATCATATAAGACACTCCAAGCAAAACTCAGGATATGTGACGAATAAAAATATAGCTCCAAGTAAAATACCGATGGTCGTTAGAAGAAAGAGGGGATGCCACTCGGGCCTCCCCAAGCTTAGTTGCTTGCTTCTCTTTTAGCTAATAGTATGGGATGCCATGGGGCATCCCTAAACTTAGGATCTTCTTACTCCTTATTCCTTCATCCATCGTCATCTAACCCAAAACTTGAAAACTTCAATCACACAAAACTCAACAAAACCTTCGTGAGATCCGTTAGTATAACAAAGCAAATCACTACTATAAGTACTGTTGCAAACCCATTCATATTTTATTTTTGCATTATATCTACTGTATTCAAACTTTTCTATGGCCTAAACCCCCCGAAAGAGTCCATAGATTCATCGAAATAAGAAAAGAACACAAAGAAAACATAATCTGTCAAAAACAGAACAGTCTGTAGCAATCTGAAAACTTTGAATACTTATGTAACTCCATAAATTCTGAAAACATAGGACAAAGTCGGCAATTTGTATATCGATCGTGTGTAAAAAATCAGAATTTTTCGTCGCTTCTGTGATTTTTAAAAATTATTTTACTAGATGCAAAAGTTTCCATTTCCAACAAGATCAAAGCAACTAACGCCCAACATGATCCCAAAGGCCTTGCTTGGCACAAGCACTAATTAAAACTTAAAAAACACAATCACAACAGTAGCATAATTGTGCTAACACTCAAGAACAGAAAGAAAAAGACAAAAATAAATTTTATTCATTGAGTTGCCTCCCAACAAGCGCTATCGTTTTACACCCCTAGCTAGGCATAATGCAAAGATTCAAGTGTTGTCATATTTATTTCTAGATCCATAAGATGCCCTCATGATTGATTCATATGGTGGCCTAATTCTTGTTCCAGGGAAGTGTTCCATACCTTTCCTCCGTGGAAATTTCAATTTAATATGGCCTTCTTTCATATCAATCACGGCACCAATAGTATGTAAGAACGGTCTAGCAAGTATAATTGGACAAGACGGATTGCAATCAATAACAAGAACAATAAAATCTAAGTGCACATAATTCCTATTTGCAAGAGTAAGAACATCATTAATTCTCCCCATAGGCTTTTTAATAGTAGAATCCTCCAAGTGCAAATTTAAAGAGCATTCTTTAGTACCGGTAAGACCAAGCACCTCACATAAAGATTTCAGAATTGTAGAAACACTAGCACCCAAGTCACACAAAGAAAAACACTCATAATTTTTAATCTTGACTTTGATGGTAGGTTCCATTCATCATGTATTTTTCTAGGAATTGAAATCTCTAATTCCAACTTTTCTTCCAAAATTTTCATCACAGTATCAACAATATGTTTAGTAAAAGCTTTATTTTGTTCATAAGCATGGGGTGAATTTATCATGGATTGTAACAAAGAAATACAATCAATCAAAGAGAAATTATCATAATTAATGTCTTTGTAATCCAAAAGAGTGGGCACATCACTAGTTAAAGTTTTGACCTCTCCAAACCCACCTTTATCAATTTTCTCGACAAGATTTTCACCCTCCAAATTATCGGGACGCCTTCTAACTAAAGTTGACTCTTCTTCAGTCCCTTTTTCATAAATATTAATTTTACTAAACAAATAATCAATAGAAGAAACACCAATCACTTTAAGATCTTCATCATTTTTATATTCTAACGAGATAGGTTTAGCGTCCATTCGATTTAGTAGGGTAGCTTGTGCATCGGATATTTTGGCTAGCAATCTTTCACCAAAAGCATACTTAGCTTGGAGATTGCAAACTTCTCTACTAATATCATCAAATTGTATTGTTATATCATCTAGCACAATAGAGTGCTCCTTAAGTTCTTCGGTAAAATATTTATTGCGCTCAAATTGTGTAGTCATATAATCCTTTGTACTTTTCTCAATTTCAAGCAAAATATTGGGGTAAGGAACATCATAATATTTTCTTTGAGGCATCATGACCACGCAAACAAGATTGCACTCAAAAACAAATCTGACGAGAAAAACGATGAACGAAAAAGAGGGCGAATAAAACGACAATTTTTTGTGAATTGGGGGGCAATGAAAACGAGAGGCAAATGGAAAATAATGTAAATTGCATGGACATGAGATTTGTGATTAGGAACCCGGTAGATTTTGATGATGTCTCCCCGGCAACAGCACTAGAAATTCCTTTTGATGCGGCTTGAACTACGTCGGTATTTCCCCAAAGAGAAAGGGATGATGCAGCACTGCTATGGTAGGTATTTCCCTCAGTGATGAGACCAAGGTTATCAAACCAGTAGGAGAACCACGCAACACTATGTGAACGGTACCTACACACAAAGAACAAATACTTGCAACCCGACGTAAAAGAGGGGTTGTCAATCCCCCCCCCCCCCCGAGTAAAAAATAGGTAAAATTGTAGTAGATTGGATATATAGATCTCGCGGGAACGCGAGATAAAATAAATAACAATAAATTGCATAAAGGTATTTTTTGTATTTTTGGATTAATAAATCTGAAAATAAAAGCAAATAAAAATAGCTCTCGAAGGCAAATATGATAAAGAAGAGACCCGAGGGCCGTAGATTTCACTAGTGGCTTCTCTCGAGAAAAATTGCATATGACGAGTAAACAAATTACTGTTCGGAAATTGGTAGAACTTCAAATAATCATGATGATATCCAGACAATGATCATTATATAGGCATCACGTCCAAAATTAGTAGACCGACTCCTGCCCGCATCTACTACTATTACTCCACACATCGACCGATGTCCAGCATGCATCTAGTGTATTAAGTTCATGGAGAAACGGAGTAATGCAATAAGAATGATGCCATGATGTAGACAAGATCTATTCATGTAGGAATAGACCCCATATTTTTATCCTTAATAGCAACTATACATATGTGTCATTTCCCCTTCTATCACTGGGATTGAGCACCATAAGATCGAATCCATCACAAAGCACCTCTTCCCATGGCAAGAAAATTCGATCTAGTCGGTCTAACTAAACCAAAGATTCAAAGAAGAAACATGAGGCTATAAGTAATCATGTGTATAAGAGATCAAAAGACTCAAATAATTTTCATTGATAAAAACATAGATCTAATTGTAAACTCAAAGTTCATCGGATCCCAACAAAACACACCGCAAAAAGAGTTACATCAAATAGATCTCCAAGAGACCATTGTATTGAGAATCAAAAGAGAGAGAGGAAGCCATCTAGCTACTAACTACGGACCCGTGGGTCTACAATGAACTACTCACGCATCATCAGAGAGGCCCTAATGAGGATGATGAACCCCTCCGTGCCGGTATCTAGATTGGATCTGTGGTTTCTGGAACTTGCAGCAGCTGGAATTGATTTTCGCCGTCTCTCCTAGGGTTTCTGGAATATTGGGGTATTTATAGAGCAAAGAGGTGGTGAGGGAGGCGGCCATGGTGGGCACAACCCACCAGGGCGTGCCTAGGCGGGTTGTGCTCCCTTGGGAGCCCCCTCTGGTTCTTCCTTGGCCCAACTTGTGTCTTTTGGTCCAAAAAAATCTCCAAAAAGTTCCGCTGCATTTGGACTCCGTTTGGTACTGCAAAGTAAAAAACAAGCAAAAAACAACAACTAGCACTGGTCACTATGTCAATAGGTTAGTCCTAAAAAATGATATAAAGTTGCTATAAAATGATTGTAAAACATCCAAGAATGATAATATGACAGCATGGAACAATCAAAAATTATAGATACGTTGGAGACGTATCAACAAGGAGACTCCTGAGGTGGAGAACGGGGCTGGCAACAAGCGGAGGCGGGGCGAGCAAGAACTGCAAGTGACTCCAGCAGGCCTAGACTTCATCAGCAGCCTGCCCGATGATATGTTGACAGTCATTATCGCCCTCCTCCCAATCAAATATGGGGCATGAACAATCGTCCTTTCCTGGCACTGGCGCCCCCTATGGAACTCCACCCCTCTCGACTTCATCGACACCCACGAGCTCTGCCATGGCTATCGCAAAAGCTTGGATGTGTTCTCCAAGATCCTCGGCAATCACCCTGGCCTAGCCAGAGGCCTTAGCATGGGCAAGTTCCATTCCAACGGTAAGGACCGAGCCAAACTTGATGATTGGTTCTGTTCCCCCACCGTAGATCAACTCGAGGAGCTCACTTTTGATGATGGGCATGTGCTATTGCTTCCAACGTCTGCGCTCCGCCTCGTGCCCACGCTGCGCGTCACCAAGTTCAGGAACTACCATCGCCCCTTAATGATGCACCCGCACTTATTCTACCACGACTGAAGCACCTCGAGCTCATCGCCATCTGCCTCCCAAATGGTGACATGGAGCGCCTGCTCTGTGGCTATACTGCACTCGAGTACCTTCGTGTTCAGGAGATCAATGGGTTGAGTAGCTTCCACATCACCTCCATGACTCTCCGGACTATTTATGTGCGTTGCTAGTGCGGCAAGAAGACATCACAAGATGTGTACCACAGTATGGTCATTGAGGAGACACCTTCGCTTGAGAGATTACTTGTAGTTGATCAAGAAAGTCCAACAAGAATCAATGTCATTCCTGCGCCAAAATTGACAGTGGTGGGCTACTCGTCTGACAAATCCTCTAGACTTGTTATTGGATCCACACCCGTTCAGGTACAACAGTCGCCTTCTACCTCTCCTTCTAGAAATTAACATTATTTCTAATTTTGAAGATGATTCCAACAAGGTTGACCCCGAAATTGCGCACAGTGAAGGTCTTGGCACTAGAATCTATCGGCCCTAACCTGGAGCAAGTCTTCAGTTTCCTAAGATGCTTTTTGTGCTTGGAGAAGCTACATATCAAGGTGATGTTCCTTTCCTGTTAAATGTTAACCATAAGGGAGTTCAATCTGTGACACCTTTTTCCAAGTTTACAATGACATTGTACTACGATTTCTGAAGGATTTTTTGGAGGATTTCAGTACATACATGTCCCCCCATATTGGTTGCTTGATCCATATGGTTACAATCCATAAGCATTTCTCCTTTGGATTCATCTGTACTAGTTTTCTAAGGGAACTTCTCATCCACTCCAACCTCTTGTGATGAAGGCTACAATTTTCTAGATTGTAATCAAATGTCCATGTTAATCATGTCGGATCGAAGATGGCATGTTAGTGCATTTTACAAATCCTGCAAACCAAATAGGCCTATAGTAGTGTTCAAAACTACATGTAGGCACTAACATGTTTTCTTCTTTTGCAGATAAGATTAGGCCCGGCGATGGATAATGTGATACAATATAACAATCACATCGAATGCCTAGATCTGCATCACTTAGAAATTACTTTGGACTCCTACCAAGGGACCTTACCGGAGATTATATTCGCTAGGTTGTTTGTTGTCAGAGCAAGGGTGCTAAAGGTAATGAGGTTTGCCATACATTTATTTCACAAAAATGAATGGTTTGTTGATCAGCATCGGCGGCTGCGGCAGAATGGATTAGGCTCTTGCTACCTCTTGAGCATGTGTTGGTTTTCCCTTGAAGATGAAAGGGTGATGCAGCAAAGCACCGTAAGTATTTCCCTGAGTTTTTGAGAACCAAGGTATCAATCCAGTAGGAGACCACGCGCGAGTCACCTCGTACCTACACAAATAAATAAGAACCTCACAACCAATGCGATAAAGGGGTTGGTTGTCAATCCCTTCAGGCCACTTGCAAGAGTGAGATCTGATAGAGATAATAATAATAATAAGATAAATTTTTTGGTATTTTTATGATATAATTTGAAAGTAAAGATTGCAAAATAAGATAGATTGGAAACTTGTATGATGGAAAATAGACCCGGGGGCCATAGTTTTTACTAGTGGCTTCTCTCAAGATAGTATAAGTATTACGGTGGGTAAACAAATTGTCGAGCAATTGATAGAATTGAGCATAGTTATGAGAATATCTAGGTATGATCATGTATATAGGCATCACGTCCATGACAAGTAGACCGACTCCTGCCTGCATCTACTACTATTACTCCAGACATCGACCGCTATCCAGCATGCATCTAGAGTATTAAGTTCATAAGAACGGAGTAACGCTTTAAGCAAGATGACATGATGTAGAGGGATAAACTCATGCAATATCATATAAACCCCATCTTTTATCCTCGATGGCAACAATACAATACATGTCGTTTCCCCTACTGTCACTAGGATCGAGCACCGCAAGATTGAACCCAAAGCTAAGCACTTCTCCCATTGCAAGAAAGATCAATCTAGTAGGCCAAAGCAAACTGATAATTCAAAGAGACTTGCAAAGATAACCAATCATACATAAAAGAATTGAGAGAAGATTCAAATATTGTTCATATATAATCTTGCTCATAAACCCACAATTCATCGGATTTTGAAAAACACACCACAAAATAAGATTACATCCAACAGATCTCGAAGATAATCGAGGAGAACTTTGTATTGAGATCCAAAGAGAGAGAAGAAGCCATATAGCTAATAACTATGGACCCGAAGGTCTAAGGTAAACTACTCACACATCATCGGAGGGGCTATGGTGTTGATGTACAAGCCCTCCGTGATCAATGCCCCCTCCGGTGGAGCGCCGAAAAATGCCCCAAGATGGGATCTCATGGGTACAGAAGGTTGCGGCGGTGGAATTAGGTTTTCGTGGTGCTCTCTGATGTTTTCAGGGTACGTAGGTATATATAGGAGGAAGAAGTAGGTCGGTGGAGCCATGAGGGGCCCACGAGGGTGGAGGGCGCGCCCAGGGGGTAGGCGCGCCCCCTGCCTCGTGGCCTCCTTGTTGATTGCTTGACGTCCACTCCAAGTCCTCTTGATCACGTTTGTTCCAAAAATCACGCTCCCAAAGGTTTCATTCCGTTTGGTCTCCATTTGATATTCCTTTTCTGCGAAACACTGAAATAGGCAAAAAAACAACAATTTAGGCTGGGCCTCCGGTTAATAGGTTAGTCCAGAAATAATATAAAAGTGTATAAATAAGCCCATTAAACATCCAAAACAAAATATATAATAGCATGGAACAATCAAAAATTATAGATACGTTGGAGACGTATCAGCATCCCCAAGCTTAATTCCTGCTCGTCCTTGAGTAGGTAAATGATAAAAACAGAATTTTTGATGTGGAATGCTTTCTAACATATTTCTCGATGTAATTTTCTTTATTGTGGCATGAATGTTCAGATCCGAAAGATTCAAGATAAAATTTTAATATTGACATAAAAATAATAATACTTCAAGCATACTAACTAAGCAATCATGTCTTCTCAAAATAACATGGCCAAAGAAAGTTATCCCTACAAAATCATATAGTCTGGCTATGCTCTATCTTCATCACACAAAATATTAAATCATGCACAACCCCGATGGCAAGCCAAGCAATTGTTTCATACTTTTGATGTTCTCAAACTTTTTCAACTTTCACGCAATATATGAGCGTGAGCCATGGACATAGCACTATAGGTGGAATAGAATGGTGGTTGTGGAGAAGACAAAAAGGAGAAGATAGTCTCACATCAACTAGGTGTATCAATGGGCTATGGATATGCCCATCAATAGATATCAATGTGAGTGAGTAGGGATTGCCATGCAACGGATGCACTAGAGCTATAAGTGTATGAAAGCTCAAAAAAAGAAACTAAGTGGCTGTGCATCCAACTTGCTTGCTCATGAAGACCTAGGGCAATTTGAGGAAGCCCATCATTGGAATATACAAGACAAGTTCTATAATGTAAAATTCCCACTAGTTTATGAAAGTGACAACATAGGAGACTCTGTATCATGAAGATCATGGTGCTACTTTGAAGCAAAAGTGTGGAAAAAGGATAGTAACATTGTCCCTTCTCTCTTTTTCTCTCATTTTTTTAATTTGGGCCTTCTTTTTTTCCTTTGGCCTCTTCTCTTTTTTCTCGTTCAGAGTCTCATCCCGACTTTTGGGGGAATCATAGTCTCCATCATCCTTTCCTCACTGGGACAATGCTCTAATAATGATGATCATCACACTTCCTTTTACTTACAACTCAAGAATTACAACTCAATACTTAGAACAAAATATGACTCTATGTGAATGCCTCTGGCGGTGTACCAAGATATGCAATGAATCAAGAGTGACATGTATGAAAAAATTATGAAAGGTGGCTTTGCCACAAATACGATGTCAACTACATGATCATGCATGGCAATATGACAACGATAAAGCGTGTCATAACAAACAGAACGGTGGAAGGTTGCATGGCAGTATATCTCGGAATGGCTATGGAAATGCCATAATAGGTAGGTATGGTGGCTGTTTTCAGGAAGGTATATGGTGGGTGTATGATACCGGCGAAAAGTGCGCAGTAATAGAGAGGCTAGCAAATGTGGAAGGGTGAGGGTGCGTATAATCCATGGACTCAAAATTAGTCATAAAGAACTCACATACTTATTGCAAAAATCTATTAGTTATTGAAACAAAGTACAACGCGCATGCTCCTAGGGGGATAGATTGGTAGGAAAAGACCATCGCTCATCCCCGACCGCCACTCATAAGGAAGACAATCAATAACTAAATCATGCTTGGACTTCATCACATGGTTAACAATACATGCATGCCACGAGAATCACAAACTTCAACAAAAGTATTTCTCAAATTCACAACTACTCAACTAGCATGACTCTAATATCACCATCTCCATATCTCAAAACAATTATCAAGTATCAAACTTCTCATAGTATTCAATGCACTTATATGAAAGTTTTTATTATTCCTAAAAGAAAATTACCATGCTGTTTTAAAGGACTCTCAAAATAATATAAGTGAAGCATCAGAGATCAATTATTTCTATAAAGTAAAACCACCACCGTGCTCTAAAAGATATAAGTGAAGCACTAGAGCAAAAACTATATAGCTCAAAAGATATAAGTGAAGCACATAGAGTATTCTAATAAATTCCGATTCATGTGTGTGTCTCTCAAAATGTGTGTACAGAAAGGATGATTGTGATAAACTAAAAGGCAAAGACTCAAATCATACAAGACGCTCCAAGCGAAACACATATCATGTGGTGAATAAAAATATAGCTCCAAGTAAAGTTACCGATGAACGAAGACAAAAGAGGGGCTGCCTTCCGGGGCATCCCCAAGCTTAGGATTTTTGGTGTCCTTGGATTTACCTTGGGGTTCCTTCGGCATCCCCAAGATTACGCTCTTGCCACTCCTTGTTCCATAATCCATCAAATCTTTACCCAAAACTTGAAACTTCACAACACAAAACTTAACAGAAAATCTCGTGATCTCCGTTAGCGAAAGAAAACAAAACACCACTTCAAGGTACTGTAATGAACTTATTCTTTATTTATATTGGTGTTAAACCTACTGTATTCCAACTTTTATATGGTTTATAAACTCCATTACTAGCCATAGATTCATCGAAATGAGCAAACAACACACGAAATACAGAATCTGTCAAAAACAGAACAGTCTGTAGTAATATGTAACTAACGCAAACTTCTGGAACTCCAAAAATTCTAAAATAAATTTATGGACGTGAGGAATTTATCTTTTAATCATCTTCAAAAATAATTAACTAAATAGCACTCTCCAATAAAAAATGGCAGCAATTCTCGCGAGCGCTAAAGTTTCTGTTTTTTACAGCAAGATCAAAAAGACTTTCACCAAGTCTTCCCAATGGTTCTATTTGGCACAAACACTAATTAAACACAAAAAACACAACCAAAACATAGTATAGATAAATTATTTATTACTAAACAGGAACAAAAAGCAAGGAATAAAAATAAAATTGGGTTGCCTCCCAACAAGCGCTATCGTTTAACGCCCCTAGCTAGGCATAAAAGTGAGGATAGATCTAGGTATTGTCATCTTTGGTAAGAAATCCATAAGTGGCTCTCATAATAGATTCATATGATAATTTAATTTTATTTCTAGGAAAGTGTTCCATGCCTTTCCTTAACGGATATTGGAATCTAATATTCCCTTCCTTCATATCAATAATTGCATCAATCGTTCTAAGGAAAGGTCTACCAAGAATAATAGGACATGAAGGATTGCAATCTATATCAAGAAAAATGAAATCTAAGGGCACATAATCCCTATTTGCAACAATAAGAACATCTTTAATATTTCCCATAGGTTTCTTAATAGTGGAATCCGCAAGGTGCAAGTTTAAAGAACAATCATCAAATTCACGGTAACCTAGCAAATCACACAAAGTTTTTGGGATCGTGGAAACACTAGCACCCAAATCACACAAAGCATAGCATTCATGATATTTAATTTTTATTTTAATTGTAGGTTCCCACTCATCATAAAGTTTTCTAGGGATAGAAACTTCCAACTCAAGTTTTTCCTCATAAGATTGCATCAAAGCATCAACGATATGTTTAGTAAAAGCTTTATTTTGACTATAAGCATGAGGAGAATTTAGCACGGATTGCAACAAGGAAATACAATCTATCAAAGAGCAATTATCATAATTAAATTCCTTGAAATCCAAGATAGTGGGTTCATTGCTATCTAAAGTTTTGACCTCTCCAATCCCACTTTTATTAATTTTTGCATCAAGATCTAAAAACTCCGAATCATTGGGACGCCTTCTAACTAAAGTTGAATCATCTACAGTCCCATCATTATCAAGATTCATATTGCAAAACAAAGATTTAATACGGGACACATCAATAACTTTTAGATCTTCATCATTATTATCATGGAAAATAGAAGAACACGCTTTCACAAAGCAATCTTTTTTGCACGCATCCTAGCGGTTATTTCTTTGGACTCATCAATGGAAATTCTCATGGCTTTGAGAGACTCATTGATATAATTCTTAGGTGGAATAGACCTAAGTTTAAAAGAATCAACATCAAGAGAAATTATATCCATGTTCCTAGCCAACACATCAATCTTAAGCAATTTTTCTTCAATCAAAGCATTGAAACACTTTTGCAAACTAATAAATTCTTTAATACTAGATTCAAAATCAGAGGGCATCTTATTATAATTTCCATAAGAATTGTTGTAGGAATTACCATAATTATTAGAGTAATTACTAGGAAATGGCCTAGAATTAAAATTACCTCTATACGCATTGTTACCAAAATTGTTCCTACCAACAAAATTCACATCCATAGATTCATTATTGTTCTCAATCAAAGTAAAAAAAGGCATATCATTAGGATTAGTAGGAGCACTCTTATTAGCAAAAAAATTCATAAGGTCATCCATCATTCCACTCAAAACATTAATCTCTTCAATTCCATGCACCTTTTTACTAGTAGATCTTTCAGTGTGCCATTGAGAATAACTAACCATAATATTATCTAGGAGTTTGGTAGCTTCTCCTAAAGTTATTTCCATAAAAGTGCCTCCCGCTGCCGAATCTAAAAGATTTCTAGAAGCAAAATTCAATTTAGCATAAAAGTTTTGTATAATCATCCAAAGATTCAAACCATGTGTAGGGCAATTACGTATCATTAATTTCATCCTCTCCCAAGATTGTGCAACATGCTCATGATCAAGTTTCTTAAAATTCATAATATTGTTTCTAAGAGAGATGATTTTAGTGGGAGAAAAATACTTAGAGATAAATGCATGTTTACACTTATTCCATGAATCAATACTATTTTAGGCAAAGACGAAAACCAAGCTTTAGCATGATCTCTAAGCAAAAATGGAAATAGCTTAAGTTTAACAATATCATTATCCACATCTTTCTTCTTTTGAATATCACACAAATCAATAAAAAAATTTAGATGGGTAGCGGCATCTTCAGTAGGAAGGCTAGAAAACGGATCTTTCATGACAAGATTCAGCAAAGCAGTATTAATTTCACAAGATTCAGCATCAGTAAGAGGAGCAATCGGAGTGCTAATAAAATCATTATTGTTGGTATTGGCAAAGTCACATAATTTAGTATTATCTTGAGCCATCGTGACAAGCAAGCAATCCAACACACAAGCAAACAAGAAACAAGCAAAAGAGGAAAACTGGAAAAGAGAAGGGGAACAGAAAAAGAGAGCGAATAAAACGGCAAGGGTGAAGTGGGGGAGAGGAAAACAAGAGGCAAACGACAAATAATGTAATGTGAAGGATAAGAGTTGTGGTGGGTACTTGGTATGTCTTGACTTGGCGTAGATCTCCCTGGCAATGGCGCCAGAAATCCTTCTTGCTACCTCTTGAGCATGTGTTGGTTTTTCCTTGAAGTGGAAAGGGTGATGCGGCAAAGCAACGTAAGTATTTCCCTCAGTTTTTGAGAACCAAGGTATTAATCCAGTAGGAGACCACGCGCGAGTCACCTCGTACCTACAAAAACAAATAAGAACCTCGCAACCAACACGATAAAGGGGTTGTCAATCCCTTCACGGCCACTTGCAAGAGTGAGATCTGACAGAGATAATAATAATAAGAGAAATATTGTTGGTATTTTTATGATATAGATTGAAAGTACAGATTGCAAATAAGATAGATTGGAAACTTGTATGATGGAAATAGACCCGAGGCCATAGGTTTCACTAGTGGCTTCTCTCAAGATAGCATAAGTATTATGGTGGGTAAACAAATTACTGTCGAGCAATTGATAGAATTGAGCATAGTTATGAGAATATCTAGGTATGGTCATGTATATAGGAATCACGTCCGTGACAAG
This sequence comes from Triticum aestivum, assembly GCF_018294505.1. Taxonomy (NCBI): domain Eukaryota; kingdom Viridiplantae; phylum Streptophyta; class Magnoliopsida; order Poales; family Poaceae; genus Triticum; species Triticum aestivum. Next base: position 592,709,972 of record NC_057812.1, on the reverse strand, counting down.
TAGACCGACTCCTGCCTGCATCTACTACTATTACTCCACACATCGACCTCTATCCAGCATGCATCTAGAGTATTAAGTTCATAAGAACGGAGTAACGCTTTAAGCAAGATGACATGATGTAGAGGGATAAACTCATGCAATATCATATAAACTCCATCTTTTTATCCTCGATGGCAACAATAAAATACGTGGCATTTCCCCTACTGTCACTGGGATTGAGCACCGCAAGATTGAATGCAAAGCTAAGCACTTCTCCCATTGCAAGAAAGATCAATCTAGTATGCCAAACCAAACTGATTATTCGAAGAGACTTGCAAAGATAACCAATCATACATAAAAGAATTCAAAGAAGATTCAAATATTGTTCATAGATAGTCTCTATCATAAACCCACAATTCATTGGATCTCGACAAACACACCGCAAAAGAAGATTAAATCGAATAGATCTCCAAGAGAATCAAGGAGAACTTTGTATTGAGATCCAAAGAGATAGAAGAAGCCATCTAGCTAATAACTATGGACCCGAAGGTCTGAGGTAAACTACTCAAACATCATCGGAGGGGCTATGGTGTTGATGTAGAAGCCCTTTGTGATCAATGCCCCCTCCGGCGGAGTGCCGGAAAATACCCCAAGATGGGATCTCACGGGTACAGAAGGTTGCGGTAGTGGAATTAGTTTTTGTGGTGCTCTCTGATGTTTTCAGGGTACGTAGGTATATATAGGAGGAAGAAGTAGGTCGGTGGAGCCACGAGGGGCCCATGAGGGTGGAGGGTGCGCCCCTACCTCGGGGCCTCCTCATTGATTGCTTGACGTCCACTCCAAGTCCTCTGGATCACGTTTGTTCCAAAAATCACGCTCCCGAAGGTTTCATTCTGTTTGGAATCTGTTTGATATTCCTTTTCTGTGAAACACTGAAATAGGAAAAAAAATAGCAATTTGGGTTGGGCCTCTGGTTAATAGGTTAGTCCCAAAATAATATAAAAGTGTGTAAATAAGCCCATTAAACATCCAAAACAGAATATATAATAGCATGGAACAATAAAAAATTATAGATACGTTGGAGACATATCAGCTCCAAAAATGCTGAATTTCATTTTGGAACTTTAGATGACAGAGTAATCGGAAGTCATTGTGTCAACCCCATACATGACTTCTCAATGGATGGCTCCTTTGCAAAAATTATGAGGTTTCGAAACCAGACTTACAAGTGGTAATATTAGTTTGAACATCTCTGATATCCATATTCAGTGGATCAGCACAAGCGTTTGCAGCTGATGAGCTGAACTTCATTTCTAATATCAGTTTGAACCTTGTCATATCAAATTTGAGCCACATAACTCTGGGATTTGAACCTTATAATATTTCGAGCTTTTGTGGTAGAGAGAAGTCCATATTACCCCCCTAAACTTGTCTCACAGTTCAGTCTACAACCCTTAACTTTACTTTGGTTCAAATTACAACCTCAAACTATGAGAACCGTTCACAATGCAACCCTCGCACAAGTTGACTTGATTTAGCATCGGTTTTTTCTGCTGCATGGTGGATTTTCTCGTCTCCTTGCCACGTAAGCTCTCTAGTCAGCTAGTCACGCAAGGGTTTCTCGAGGTATCGTTCGCACGTCGATCAACCTGGGTCTCCGCGCCGCCGCCACCGCCGCATCCATCCAGGTCTCCGCCGTCGCTGCCGCCGCGTGTCCCCTCGATCTCCTCCCCTGTGCGTCATGCCCTTCTGCCACTAGGGTCAGCCGCCGGTCATCGCAGGCAGCCGGTGGCGCTGTCCCGTCCCCTCATTCGTCGCTAGAGGCTGATCTTTCTGCTCGTGTCTTGCTTTGCATGTATGTTGATTTCTTTCATCTGACTTGCAGGGTGCATGCGTACGTAATGGAAGGACTCTCTAGTTGACGCAGTGGAGTACATGGACCCGACAGTATTCATGGTCACAAGGCAGGTTACGTGCTTGCATGTATGCACATGCTATGGAATGAAACAAACGTACTACTAGTTTATTGATTACTAGTCATATTACTTGCTAAGCACCAAAGTGGTTTTATTACTGGCTAAGCATCTAAATAGTACAGAAGCGTATAAATGATTTGAGGTTAGTATAGGACAGAAACAACATCAAGTTTGAAGTTTGGATGCAGACAATTTCTTTAAAAGTGTACCATTTGAAGGAAGTGTGACCCTATAACCTGCACTGAACTTGTTTTAGCTTGCCGTGCTTTTATTACATTACTTATTTTGAATTACTACATTTATTTTTGGCAGGTGCTAGATGTCAATGAAGGACTATTTGATGGTTCGATTCCACTTCGACGGAAAATTTATGAATGATGGGCAATTATTGGATTATGTGGGAGGGGAAGAAGCTTTGTCTATGATTATGTGGATGTGGAATGGTAGAGATTCAGCGCCACTTGACGCTTCACCACACAATTTTAGATGGAGAAATATTGCATTGGCTGATGCCTGGGAAATGTTTGTTCGGTGGCCTTAGTTGTCTTTGGAATGATGAGGCATGCACGGTAATGTTACAACATATTCCTATTGATGGTGTTGTGGACATATATGTTGAAGAACCAAGAGGAAAAACAGTTGAACCAAATGAGGTAATGAATGATGGATTTAGAGAGGACGAGATAGATGGAATGTTTGCAGATCATGGATATATTGGCATCCCGTTTCCCGAACCAGATTTTGGTGATGGGATGCATGTTGGTGTTAGCAAGGATTGTGAGAATATGTCTTTAGGACATGTACAAGGAAAGAAAAAATTGGCTATGCATAGGGCAGCACCAAGTCACACCGTTGAAGCATGTGGAGTTGATTCTGACATTTCTTCCGATGAGTCACTATGCTCCGGATGATGACTCTTCTGATGATGATGAGGCAGCAAATATTCACCATAGTTATCAAGAATTCAAGGCTTTAGTGAAGGCTGGTAAAGCTCCTATTCTTGAAGGTGATCTCAAGTTCAATGATGTGCCGAAGAAAATAGAAGCTAACTTGAGTGATGATGATGAATCTTTGGATGAAGATAGTGAAGGTGAGCTTATTCATAAAGAGTCGAAGTATCCAAGGTTTGATGAAAATGCAAACGTGCCATATTTTGAGCTTGGCATGAAATTTAGTGGCAAACAGGAGTTTAAGCAAGCCATTATCAACTATGGTCTTAATGAGAAGAAAGAAATAAAATTTGTGAAGGATGAGGATGACAGAGTAAGGGCAATCTGTAGTTGGCCTTTGTGTCCTTGGGTCTGCTTGTTGAAGAAAACTACCAGGTTCGAGAGTTGGCAGGTAACTTCTTACAAAGATGAGCACATATGCCCTCAGAGAAGAGATAGTAAGTTGGTGACTGCAACTAGAATTGCAAACAAGTTCCAAAATTTGATAATGGCAAATCCACAGTGGAGTGTTGCACACCTACAACAGACAGTCCAAGAAGAGATGTTTGCAAATATGCACATATCAAAGATCAAGAAAGCTAAGGCTATAGTGGTTGCTAGAATGATGGATGCACAGTCTAGTGAATACGGCAAAGTGTTTGATTATCAGAATGAGCTACTTAGAAGCAACCCTGGTAGCACTGTGATTGTGAAGCTGCACCTTGACTTTGAAAAGCCAACATTTTACAGATTCTATGTTTGTCTTGAAGCTTGTAGAAAAGGCTTTCTTGCTGGTTGTAGGAAAGTAATTGGACTTGATGGGTGCTTTTTCAAAGGAAGAGCAGGAGAGCTTTTGTGTGCTGTTGGTAGAGATGCCAACAATCAGATTTATCCTATCGCTTGGGCAGCAGTTGATAAGGAGACCAAGGATTCTTGGAATTGGTTTTGTTCTGTATTGTTCAATGATCTGAAGCTAGGAGATGGAGACGGTTGGGTAATAATATCTGATCAACAAAAGGTATTTTCTACTTGATGTTCATGGACATTTGTTTATTTTAGTGATAATTTTATCTTATATGCTAACCTTTTTATCCATATTTCTTGTCTTAGGGTATTCTTAATGCTGTGCAAAACTGGATTCCGAGGGCAGAGCATCGTAACTGTGCTAGGCACATTTATGCCAATTGGAGAAAGAAATTCATAGATAAAAATGGTAGAAACTTTTTTGGGCGTGTGCGAAAGCTCCATGCCCAATGTTGTTCAATCAAGCAAGGGCTTTTTTGGCACAAGAGACGACAGATGGTGCCAAAGCAATGATGGAAAAGGACCCACATCACTTGAGTAGGGCCTGGTTCAAGTTAGGTTCTAACTGTGACTCCGTGGACAATAATATATGTGAATCATTCAATAAGTGGATAGTTCAAGCTAGGTACATGCCCATAATTACCATGCTTGAAGCTATCCGATGCAAGGTGATGGTTAGAATACAAGAGATGAGAACTCAGCTAGATAAGTGAGCGGCCAGTGTCATTATTTGTCCTAACATAACAAAGAAATTGAAGAAGAGCATAAACCAGTCTGCATACTGCCATGCAATCTGGAATGGCAATGATTCTTATGAAGTTAAGCTTCGTGAGCATAGGTTTACTGTTAAACTTGAAGAGAGGACATGTACCTGCAGGTATTGGCAACTTTCGGGGCTTCCTTGTTCACATGCTATAGCTTGCATATATTATCATACAAATAGCCTTGACGACTATATTGCAAAGTGCTACCATGTTAAGGAGTTTAGAAAAACCTATGAGCATTGCCTTCAGCCTGTGGAAGGAATGTCTGCATGGCCAATTTCAGACAAACCTAGGCCAGTGGCACCTGGGCACATTGCAATGCCTGGCAGAAAGAAGAAGTCAAGAACGAAAGAACCAGATGAGAAGCCAGGGAGCAGTAGAGTTAGCAAAGCTGGTACTACCATTCGTTGTGGGAAATGCAAACAGATTGGGCATAATAGAACATCATGTGAGAGGAGAAACGGAGTCATGGCTGGAACATCTAATGTGGTGAGCTCTCATTATTTTCCAATTTACATTCATGTATTATGAGTTGCAATATTTCTTAATTTTGTTAGTAGCAGCCTTCACATCAACAACAATCAGCTGCACCAACCACACTCTCTCGGGCTGCACCTAATGTGGTGAGCTCTCAATATCCATTATTTTAAGCATGTATTACGAATTATAATATTTATAACATGTATTAATTATAGCCTCGGGCTGCACCATCCACATTCCCTCGGGCTGTGCAATCCACACAACCACGAACGATAACCTTCATGGTAAGCTCACACTATTGTTATGCAATATGAACTCTTGGAGATGAACTTGTGATCTCAATTTGACCAATGTTTCTGTAGCCTTCGCAAGAAAGCACGACAACTAGCCGAAAGAGAAAGGCAAGTACCAAACCTAGAAGGAATAAGAAGAGAGGACAACAGAACGAGTAGGCATGCTTTTCGGGCTCTAGATGATCTACAATTGATTGTCATGTTGCTTTGTCAACTTGTGATGCTTTAGTGTTGTGATATGCCAAACCATTTGCTATTACTTGTTAAACTCCTTTTCCATTCATGATTGTCGTGAACCATACAAACCATGTGTGTCTAGTTTTGATGCTTTCTTCAATTTATGTGAGACTATCACCTTCAGGAACCATATGGACCAAGCTTTTTATAGAGATTGTGCGATGTAGTATTAGAATGTCGACGTACTTACCAAAAACATACAACATACGTCGTTGTGTCGTCGAAATGCTCGGAAATATAAAAGTAGAAGGGAAACCGTATAGAAAATCAAAATAATTTTCAGTAAATCTGGAATCATTAAATTACCAATATAGTGGGAAATTTGACTTATGGTTTGTGAATAATTTATATGTTTAGATTTAAGTTCAAATTTTAACCTAAAAAATTAAACTGCACAAAGAATTCAGAAAACAATTCTAGTAAATTGAAAATAATGCAGTGAACAATCTGGTGAAATTTTATCTAAAATGTGCATACAGTTTGAGTGAAACATACTATTTTTGTTTCAGTTATGAGAAGGGAGAGAGATATGGTGATGTGGCAGAGATGAGAGAGAAATATGATGACATGTAGTGCTGCCTAGCACACAACTAGATTGAAAACACGTCTAAACTGGTTAAATGAGAAGGAAGGGGGTATTGTGACCGGTTTTTATAGTTTAAGGGTGTAATTTGAACCAAAACAAAGTTCAAGGTTGTAGACTGAACTGTGAGACAAGTTTAGGGGGGTAATATGGACTTCTCTCTTTGTGGTACAATCGTTGAAATGGCATCGTATAAAACTCGTATATTGGTAGCACTATTTACCTTAATATGCAATGGACCTAGATTTTATAACCATTCTCGAATCTGTTTACCTTGTCGATCTCATAGCACAAATTTGTATAGCTAACTCGACTACGATCTTCGACATTATTACACACAGTTGGTTTCTTCAACCATGTGTCCTGTAGAGCGCATAATTAATTATCGCACTCGAGTGCCCATCATCACCCTTCTGTGTAACTTTGACCTCGTCACCCACGTGTAAATTTATGGCTGAAGACATTCCACACACTTCATTTTTACAAAAGCTTTTTGCCAATAAACACCCACGATTTGTCCCTCTTCTAGCCGACGTGTGGCCAAACTAGCCGGGCATGAAGCTTGCGCGGTAAACTACACGGTAGTGCGGAGTAGGCTCACCGACGATACATTTGGCGCCTGTTGTGGACTTGGCACGGCAGATGTCCTAGCGAAGAGTCGTGGAGCCATCGCAACTAGGTCATCTTAAAGGGGTTAATCGGGACAAAAGACACAAAGAGTTTATACTGGTTCGGACCCTCGTGGTGGAGGTAAAGGCCTACTCCAGTTTGGAATTGTATTACTTGGGTTTCGATTACCATTGAGCGAATATGCTTGACCTAGCTCCCGATCTCTTGTTTCTTGAGTTAACCCGTATACATAGGTTGATGCCCGGTGGCTTACAGAGTCCCAGCCAGCTCATACACAACATGTCCGGCTCGGTGACTAACTATCCTTCTCTTACAATACAAGTTTTACTTTATGGAGGTTCATCCTCTTGGGCCTCAAGTCACCTCTGGGTCATGGGCCGTCAATAGGCTCGTCATGATCCACCATCTTCAATGTATAAACTATCAGTGGTATGAACCGGCCCCTCCTAGGCGGGTCATACCCAATAGTTATATCCCCAACATTAGGCCCCAGGTTGATTTGAACTTGTTCGCATCAATCTTCAATACCTGACTTGTCAAAATTTTGCATCATCTATTTAGTAAATTTTGCTATAACCCGCCATGACGTCAGCTCAGAGAATCTTCTTAACCCGCCATGATGTCATTTCACATTAATTTCGCATGAGGCCCAGAACATCCTAACTGATACTTATCTTAATGAACATCCCAAAAATGGAGGCGTCTGCATAGCCACATGATGATTTCGGCCTCCTCGATTCCCGCGCATTCCTTGCATCTGTCCTATTATAAATAGGGTTGGAGGTCTTTTCCATTCTCCCCCTCTCCTCCTTGTCTTTGTCTTCCTCCTTCACAATATAGTGCACACGCTCAAGCTCCGCTGCCGTTGACCTCCGTCCACTCTGTCAACTCAGGCTGCTGCATCACCCCGACTGGACTAGAGAATGTCGGCACGCGACCGCTGCCCATCAGCATCCGTAAGTCTTATATCCCCATGCCTCAGATACGCATTAGGGTTTTCTTTGTTCCTCGGTGTTCTTCGATGTTCTTCATTTTCTCCTTTAGATCAAGTAGCTTTTTGATCTGAATAGGGTATGAAACTCGTGCAGTAGTAGTTTAGCATTCGTCTTTACCATCAGAATACCTTCTCTCCATAGAAAATCTCATCGGAGCACACGAACTTTTCTGCTGCCGCCACCTTAGGTTTATAATATACCTCATTTGTTGAGCAGTCGTAGATCCAAAATTATAGCTCCAGTCTGTAAAATATGTTCGTCCGTTACTTGGCAGAATTTTTTCATTGATAGATTTTAAGAATCATAATTACCATGGTGACTTATACCATAAACCATCACCCGCCATACAACATTAGGCCTCGTTTAAGCCGCCATCATATGCCTCATAACTTGAATAATCCGGCAATATCCTTCCGGCTTAACCATGCTTGCTTATTCATCCTCATAATTCGGTTCTCCGGTTTTAGAGTTTACTTCATTTTCTGAACTGCTGTAGATCCATAGCCATTAACTCTTCACGTCGGTTTAAACAATAATTTGTTACCCGCCAGGTGCCTGCCAGTTCACTCATGTCTTGAATCATCTTATTTAGGCCGTGCACCCCAATCATGACTAAGACATTTACGTCATGTAACTGGATCTCGTTCATCGTCACAGACGAAATGCTTCAAGAATATGTCAAAATCGGCTTTTTACCAGCGAAAAATGTCATTCACTGGCATGCTCCCAAGCCAGATGAAGTGAGACCTCAGCCGCAGGAGAAAGAGATCATTGTTTTCACTGATCACATGAACCGGGGTTTCTCACCGCCCGGGTCAAAATTCTTTCATGACATTCTGCATTTCTTTCAACTTCATCCTCAAGACATCGGACCCAACTCCGTATGAAATATCTGCAATTTCCAAATCTTTTGCAAAGTATATCTTCAAGAGGAACCCAGTGTCGAACTCTTCAGAGAGTATTTTTATTTGAACCGCCAGAATGAATTTACTGATGGACCCAACTTAGAACTTGGCAGAATCTCCATTCAGGGGAGGAGAGACGCCATCTTTCCTTATGATCAGCTTCCAAGCCATCCCAAGGACTGGAATCAGACCTGGTTCTATTGCCAGGATACTTCTCCTGCTGACGAGAATCCTTTGCCGGGTTTCCGCGAACAATGGCTCAGCCAAGGCACCCTCTCCCCGAACGGCTCATGATATCTACTACACAATCTTCTTCTTGTAGACGTTGTTGGGCCTCCAAGTGCAGAGGTTTGTAGGACAGTAGCAAATTTCCCTTAAGTGGATGACCTAAGGTTTATCAATCCGTAGGAGGCGTAGGATGAAGATGGTCTCTCTCAAGAAACCCTGCAACCAAATAACAAAGAGTCTCTTGTGTCCCCAACACACCCAATACAATGGTAAATTGTATAGGTGCACTAGTTCGGCAAAGAGATAGTGAAACAAGTGGTATATGGACAGTAGATGAAGGTATTTGTAATCTGAAATAATAAAAACAGCAAGGTAGCAAGTGATAAAAGTGAGCGTAAACGGCATTGCAATGTGTGGAAACAAGGCCTAGGGTTCATACTTTCACTATTGTAAGTTCCCTCAACAATACTAACATAATTGGATCACATAACTATCCCTCAACATACAACAAAGAGTCACTCCAAAGTCACTAATAGCGGAGAACGAACGAAGAGATTATGGTAGGGTACGAAACCACCTCAATGTTATTCTTTCCAATCAATCCGTTGGGCTATTCCTATAAGTGTCACAGACAGCCCTAGAGTTCATACTAGAATAACACCTTAAGACACAAATCAATCAAAACCCTAATGTCACCTAGATACTCCAATGTCACCTCAAGTATCCGTGGCTATGATTATACGATATGCATCACACAATCTCAGATTCATCTATTCAACCAACACATAGAACCTCAAAGAGTGCCCCAAAGTTCCTACCGGAGAATCACGACGAAAACATGTGCCAACCCCTATGCATAGGTTCATGGGCGGAACCCGCAAGTTGATCACCAAAACATACATCAAGTGAATCACATGGTATCCCATTATCACCACAGATACGCACGGCAAGACATACATCAAGTGTTCTCAAATCTTTAAAGACTCAATCCGATAAGATTACTTTAAAGGGGAAACTTAATTCATTACAAGAGAGAAGAGGGGGAGGAGAAACATAAGATCCAACTATAATAGCAAAGCTCGCGATACATCAAGATTGTGCCAAATCAAGAACACGAGAGAGAGAGAGAGAGAGATCCAACACATAGCTACTGGTACATACCCTCAGCCCTGAGGGAGAACTGCTCCCTCCTCGTCATGGAGAGCACCGGGATGATGAAGATGGCCACCGGACATGGATTGCCCCCTCCGGCAGGGTGCCGGAATGGGTCTAGATTGGTTTTTGGTGGCTACGGAGGCTTCTGGCGGCGGAACTCCTGATCTATCTTTCGTTCTGGAAGTTTTAGGTCACATGGAGTTATATAGGTGCAGGAAGTACATCAGGGGAGCCACAAGGGCCCCACGAGACAGGGGGCGCGCCCCCCACCCTTGTGGGCAGCTCTCGTATCTTCTGACATGGGGTCCAAGTCCATCAGGTGTGTTTCCTTCCAAAAATAACTTCTCCAGTTGATTTCGTTCCGTTTCGACTCCGTCTGATATTCCTTTTCTTCAAAACACTGAAAAAGGCATAAAACAGCAAATCTGGGCTGGGCCTCCGGTTAATAGGTTAGTCCCAAAAGTAATATAAAAGTGGATAATAAAGCCCAATATTGCCCAAAACAGTAGATAATATGGCATGGAGCAATCAAAAATTATAGATACGTTGGAGATGTATCAGCTCACCACTGTTGAAAGAGCCAAACTTATGCATGTCTTTTCAAAGGTTAGAGCTTTATTGGCCAATGGATTGACTGGTGTCGACCTGGTCCGTTGCTGGGTGGCTTGGAGGATTATACCTTTGAGCCGTCGGCCTGGTTTAATGTGCACATATAATGGTGATGCCAAAGATCCGATGTGTTACAGCTCAACACGTTTGACTGATAAAGCAATTAGTGATATGACCAAAACCCTTCTCAATGAAAGCTTGGAGAGCTGCTGCAAAGTCGGGCTGAATCCCTTCTGCACACTCAACCCGGCACCGGATGTAAGTCTGTCCGGTTCATCTTTTTCACTTTATTATTCATATAACTTTGCAAATCTCCAACATTTATTGTAATTTTTGCATGCTGGATCCGCCTTTTGGAAAAGGAACTATGACGAAAAAGTCGCCAAGAAAGACAGGGCTAAAACTAAAGCCCTGAAGAAGAATAAGAAGAAATCGCCTGCATCTGATATGCTGAACCTGGATGAAGATGATTAGTCGGGCATAGACCTTGATTCACTTAGCTCTTTTTTCAACTATCTTATTAACACTGATTGCTATCAGGATGACGCGGAAACCAGCCAGGCAGGTGATGAAGAGGTAACTATTATTTCCTCTGACTCAGAGCCTTTGCCAAGACAGAAAAATCGACAAGTGATCTGGAAAGTAAGATTTTCTCACCCTTTATCTCACTTGGATCCCAACTTTATTTTGAAGCAACAACAACACGAGAACCTGCGCAGAACTCAGACCACTGGAGGCGGAGAGCTTTCCTCTGGTTTACCTAACACACCAGCCCCACGCAAACGCCGGAATGAGGTGCTTCAGAATTCCAACTCTTTTTATCCCAAGGCAGGTCTTATTCGTCCACCACTTAATCCTTCTGACTCAAATTATCAAGGGACTTCTCACTCTTCTTTATCTTTGTTTTTTCATGTCTCTGCACATACACTGCTTCCGGCTTTCAAGACTGCCCCTGGGTAAAAACTTTATCTTTGTTTTTTCATGTCTCTGTACATATACTAACTTTTTCAATCCTCTTGTAGTGGAATAGCAAAGCCTAGCAAAAAGGCCAAAATAAACAAGCCAACCGAATACCCCAATACTCATGAACCAGAAAAGCAAGCACCAATATCTGAAGCCTCCATGCAATGCCTGGAGGAACTTGCTGATGACCCGCTACCAGAGAATCTTGGCGACTCCTCTGAACATACAATTGTTGATCCTTTGGGTGCTGAACCACCAAGCCCAATCAAGCCTTCAGAACCGAATGTTGAAGAGGTTCTTATCACCGGCACTGGTTTCCAGGAACCGGGGAACCCTACTGCCCTGGCAAAACACTCTGCCAAAGAAGAACTGATCAAGAAACGCAAAGTCAAATTTGACATGGCCAATTATTCTCATCTGAGCATCAGTGAAGTACTCTCTGGTTATCTCAGTCAAGTGCACACTAGCCGCGATCTGGAGATTGACATGGTCAAACACATGCACCACAAATATGAGGTATAAACTTCTGCCTTGTCTATAAGATATATTCCTTCATCCCCCAAGTCTACTGAATATGATAGAATAAAATATATTGTAGACTTTTAGATATGTATCAAAATGAAAACCTGTAGCACCAAGGGCCGACTTAAACGTATGAAGTTAAGCCAGGACTTTCATATAACAAGGATCAACTTTGCACCTGTAGCCCCCAAGGGCCGGTTTAATCATCATGAATAAACCAGGACTTATCACTGTCACTGCTTCATAAAGAAACTTTATACACCCATTAGCCCCCAAGTGCCAAGTGCTATTGCTTGCAATGGGCTTGGGACTTTCCTTTGTATAAAACTATAGCATAACTGTGAATATTTGTTTCAATCTTCTACTTATAGGAGGCCTCTAGTCATTTTCAATCTCAGTTGACCAATTTAAAAACCCGGCTTCAAACACAAGAAGCTGAGACCTGGAAGGCTGACTCCAAATTCAAGTTTAGCTTGAATGAAACGGAGAAGCTGAAAACTGGGTTTAATACTGAGAAAGCCGCCTGGGCTGAAGAAAAGGCTGCCCTGATACAAAGGGCTGAAAAGGCTGAACATGCCCTAGGAGCAACAATCTTGGCCAAGAAATGTTGATTAAGCTCAAGGAAGTTTATACCTTGATGGAGCAACTATACACGGGTGCTCAACGCACAATAGCCACCATCTCACCAACCAATCAAGCGCCATCCCTACTCAGTGATGTTCTAAGCAAACTTTCTGTCCTTCCCGCCCGAATTGAAGAAATCAAGCGGTCAGCCGCTAGAGCCGGTGCCATTACTGCTTTAAGCCAGGCTAAAGCGTGGCAGGCAGAATTAGACCCGGCAGAGTTGGCCACTGGTTGCCCCAGCTTCAAAGAGGACAGGTCTCCCTTTGATAAGAAGGACTTTTCTGCTTCTATACAGGAGATGCATCCGCTGGTGAGTCTTATTGCTGATGAAACAGATATGTCAAAGTACCAAGCGGCTTATACGACCGACAATCAAAAAATGCCAACGCTGGCTTACAAAATTGTGGATCTCATCCCTCTAATCCGTAAGCATACTTTCGCCCCTGAAATCGATCCGTCTGAACTTATCGATGACAAAGCTGAATTTCAAGCCTTGATTGGCATCAATTGGTCGTCGCCTAACTTCCAGCCGATGGAGGAAAAAGAAGAACCGGCGTGGGATGACCCGGAAGCTTCAAGCCGCCAAGACCAGGAAAATTGATCTGCTGGGTGGTTCATAATCTGTATCATCAGAGTTTGTCTGGAAAAACATTCCGTCATATGGGCTCATAGAGTCGTGTAATAGGCTAGTTAAACAATGCTCTGTCGTGCCATCGTGCACGTTTTATTTGCATAACACTGCCGATCCATCATGTGAAGATCTGCCACTTATGCTCATAATACTATCAATTATGCATACTATACTTATCATGTTTTCCTGCACATAAGCCGATAATAGGTGCCCTGGCGGTTTACCCCAGGGCGGGTCACAATACCCCATATAAAAACTACTATTGACTAAAGAGTCCAAAACCAGGGCCGGTTTATCAAAAACCTCATATAATCACAACAAAAATCATACATGTGATATTTGTTCACACTACCGGCTTATCATACGTCGTGCAGTAAGGGTAACAGCCCAAAGACTGAGAGCACGACGCGCTGTTCAATTTATTGATACCGCCGGTTTACAACGCCATATGCAGCAAGGAGTAACATCCCAAAGCTTAGAGCACAATACTCCAAGCACATAATCATCACTCACTGGTGACTTAAAGTCCAAAACTAGGCCGGTTAATAAAACTCCGGATAGATTTATATATGAACCATAAGGCAACATGGCCCTAATTAGTTTTTCAACCATGTATCAACATGGCACAAAAGATGAACCTCAAAAAAATGTTGAAAGCCAGAAAGAAAAATCAAGGCATTCATAGGCTGTCAGGCCTCAATTTCAAGTGCTATTCAAGGGCCGCATAGACGCTAAGTTAAACTTAATTCAAACCCGTAAGCCGGACCTCAAATGACCAATCGCCATTTTAACTTTGACAAGTTCAGGGTCTTTATAAGATTGATTGTCAAGAGTATGACGAGTCATTCCAGGATTACCTGGTCGGAGTGGCAGGCAAACAAAGGCAGGATAACCCAAATTTTTGGTGAATACACCTGGCGTCCAAGCCTATTACAAGGGACAACAAAGCTCTTGTTCATTAACAAGGACCCCCAAGTAATATTTTATTCCAGGCGTATAAGCCGGAATATTAGGGTAGTCATAGCTATGCTCAATGAGCAGGAAGCCCCCAAGTATTTTATAATCATGGCGTACAAGCCGGATCAAGAGGGTAGTGATAGCTATGCTCAATAAGTAGGAAGCCCCCAAGTGATCGTATGAAGTGACAATAAAGACTCATATTCTCAGAAATGAAATGACAGAGGCCCTCAATTATCAGGGATGCCCGCTTTATTGTATTCATCATATAATATACATTGAAAAAGTATGTACATCACAAGAGCCTGTGGCTCAGGTGTAATAAGGACGAAGATGAGCAATATTCCATGCCAGCGGGTCTCCTCCTCCGACGTGCGTGAGTCCTTGTGGTCTCAAACATCGACAAGGTAGTATGACCCGTTGTTCAAATTTTTACTGACCACAAAGGGCCCTTCCCAAGGTGGGGATATCTTGTGCATGTCAGTTTGATCCTGGATGAGCCAGAGCACCAATCTCCTTCTTGAAAGGTCCTGGTTTTAACCAGGCGGCAATGATAATGACGCGGATCTTGCTGGTAAATCGCCAAACGAGCCGCCGCACGGTCACGCTCCTCATCCAACAGGTCAAGAGCATCCTGACGTGCCTTTTCATTATCAGCTTCAACATAAGCCACCACACGGGGCAAGTCGTGATGGATGTCACCAGGGAGAACCGCCTCTGCTTTGTAAACCATGAGAAGGGCATTGTCGGTGTCAAAACCGGCGGATCTCGGGTAGGGGGTCCCGAACTGCGCATCTAGGCGGATGGTAATAGGAGGCGGGGGACACGATGTTTTTACCGAGGTTCGGGCCCTCTCGATGGAGGTAATACCCTACTCCTGCTTGATTGATCTTGATGATATGAGTATTACAAGAGTGGATCTACCACGAGATCGAAGAGGCTAAACCCTAGAAGCTAGCTGATGGTATGATTGTTGTTCTTGGTCCTATGGACTAAACCCTCCGGTTTATATAGACACCGGAGGGGGCTAGGGTTACACAGAGTCAGTTACAAGGAAGGAGATCTACATATCTGTATTGCCAAGCTTGCCTTCCACGCCAAGGAGAGTCCCATCCGGACACGGGACGAAGTCTTCAATCTTGTATCTTCATAGTCCAAAAGTCCGGCCAAAGGATATAATCCGGCTGTCAGGATACCCCCTAATCATGGAATCCCTCAATAGCCCCTGAACTAGGGTTCAATGATGATGAGTCCGGCGTGCAGATTGTCTCCAGCATTGCAAGGCGGGTTCCTCCTCCGAATACTTCATAGAAGATTTTGAACACGAGGATCGTGTCCGGCTCTGCAAAACAAGTTCCACGTACAACCGTAGAGAGAATAATATTTCCACAAATCTAATCTACCGACGCGTTTCGCAGTGTGACATCACACCACAACCAGGCCACCATCTGAATCGTTTTTCACAACCAAACTCAGCGTGTTTCATGAGGCGGTTTCCTTGGCACGTCTTGTCGAAGCAGAGATCGTGTCCCCTTGTTACGGGATTCCCATCAATATGGACGTGGGTAACCCAACCGCACCATCAATTACGACGCTTGGGGGATAAGCGAGTTTTACCAGGCTGGTGGGGGTGCATAGTTTTTGTCCGCCCTTATAAAGGGATAAGAGTTTACCTTTTTCTTCCCACGCCTTCTTCCTCCTTGCTCATCCACTCTCGCGCACTCGAGCTCCAGCGCCCAAGTCCACATCCTTCTCCTCTACTCTCTGCAAACATGTCCGGAGCGGGAGGCAAGTGGAAGGTCTCCTCCGTCACGGAGGGAGACATCAAAAAGTTGCGGATATCGTGCACCGGCTGCCAGCAGCGGGGCAGATCATCCCTGCCCCGGAACCTTACGAAGGGTGTTTTTCCTCACCCACTTCGTCCGCGGACTAGGGTTCCCCTCCATCCATTTGTCTGCGGCCTTATGTTCTATTATGGGCTGGACTTCCATGATCTGGCCCTGAATTTCATCCTCAACATCTCGGCGTTCATCGTCATGTGTGAGGCTTTCCTCCGCGTCCGGCCCCACTTCTGCCTGTGGCTGAAGACCTTCAATGTCAAACCGAAGGTAGTAGGCGGACAACAAGCGGAATGCGGTGGAGCCATGGTGGGCAAAATGCCCAACGTTACATGGCTCGAGGGCTCCTACGTGGAGACCATAAAGGGGTGGCAATCGGGGTGGTTCTACATCACCGAGCCGCACGACACCAACTGGGTGGCGGCCCCCCGAGTTTCGATCCAGAATCCCCATGTCAGGACCCTGATTCCAAGTCACATCGATCTAGCTGGTAAAACCTCATATCACTTTGCGGCCTCACGCAGGGTATTCCCATGGGTGTCGCTTTACCATGGCCCGCGTTTGCGCCTTTTGGCTCACGTATATGATAGTGTTGCTAGCATCCATATGACAGAGAACCCGGGCTGACATGGCTAGTCATGAACCCAAAGCGGCACCAACCTATGGGGACAGGCATACATGAATCACATCGAGCATGTCGGTCAGCAGCTTGTGAATCCGGGCTGTAGCACTGGGCTAATAGGACTCCGGGAACCCGGGCTTTAGCAGGCTAGGTAGGACTCCGGATGTCATCGCGTGACATTTCCCCGAAGGGACAGACACAGGAACGAAGTGAAACACATGCCGGCCAGTCAAGTGTCCTGAGCAGTAGTGCTGGGCTAGCAGGACTCCGGAGAACCGGGCTGTAGCGGACTACTATGGCTCATGGAAGCACTAGACTACATTTCCCCATAAGAGAGGCTGCCAAGGATAAACAACTAGATTGTCGGATCCCACACATACCAAACATTTCAATCATACACACAATATGCTCGATATGTGTAAATACAACATGGCATCACAACATAACTCTACGACTCAAGTATTTATTCATTAGGCTCCGAGGAGCGAGATATTACAAACATGGGTCTCATGACCCAACAATCATAGCATACAAATCAAAGCACATGCGGAAGCTTAACATGTCTGAGTACAGACATCTACAAATGGAAAAGGCTAAGAAGCCTGACTATCTACCAGATCCTGCCGAGGTCACAAGATCGGAGCTGAGGTACCAAGCTAAACGTCGAAGTCCACGCGAAACTACTAGCGAGACTGAAGTCTCTCTGCAAAACATAAATTAAGCAAACGTGAGTACAAAAGTACTCAGCAAGACTTACATCAGAACTAGCTACATATGCATCGGTATCAACAAAGGGGGGTGGTGGAGTTTAACTGCAGCAAGCCAGCTTTGACTCGGTGGCTATCTTAAACTACGACTGCAAGTAACTCTTTTGAGGTGGCGCACACGAGTCCACATATTCACCATATCAATGCACCACTATGAATCCGCTCCCGTCTCCCTACGAGAACGCCATCCATAGCACTCACGCTTATCTTGCGCATTTTAGAGTATCCACTTTCACTTGTCTATGAACTGTTATAGGCAACCCAGAAGTCCTTTACCGTGGACGCGGCTATTCGAATAGATCATTTATAACCCTGCAAGGGTGTACTTCTTCACACATGTTTCCACCTGTAAGTGCATCTAGTGCCACCCCTCGTTGGTTTTGGAGTATTGACGACAAACCTAGTTGAGGGACTAATGTGTTTGTGAGAATTGCAGGATAACACAGGTAGAAGTCCCTCATTGATTCGGTTTTCCTACCAGAGATGACCCCTAAAAATGTATGAAGACATTGAAGTCAAAGGTGGTATATGAAGATATTCACATTGAAGACTATGACAAGAGAAGACACCACATGAAGCCTATGGAGCTCGAAGACTTAGATCTTTTGTAGTTCTCTTTCTTCTGTGTTGAGTCATAGGAACCACCGTACTGTTAAGTGGGGTCCAAGAGAACCAGTCAGAATAACTGAAGTGATGCTTAAACAAAACCTATGTCTTCGAGTGAAGACTTTGAGAGCGAATCTTGTCCATAGTCGGGCAAGTCAGCTTTGCTTGAAGCCCAAGTAAAGTTGCCATGTGAGTTTGAAATCTGACCGTTGGAACACGTGTCAGTTCCTTAGTGACCCAGGGTCATTTCGGACAAATCAGGTCGGGTTGCCAACTGGCTATAAATAGCCCACCCCCTACAACCATAAACGGTTGGCTGCTCAGATTTCATAGTACGACTTTTGTCGTTTGAGAGCAACCCACCTCGAAGCCTTTGAGAGAGAATTCCTTGCGAGGATAAAGCCCTAACCACCCAGAGCCAAAGAGAATTAGGCATCACTTAAGTCTGCTTGTCTGTGTGATCTGAAGACTTATTACACTTGAGGACTGTGCATCCTCCAGCCGGTTAGGTGTCGCGTTCTGAGCATCCAAGAGACATTGTGGATTGCCGGTGAACGAAGTCTGTAAAGGTTTGGGAGTCTACCTTGAAGACTTACCAGAGTGATTGGGCGAGGTCTGTGTGACCTTAGCTCAAGGGGAATACGGTGAGGACTGGGTGTCCTGAGCTGCGTGTTCAGGACTGGATGTCCGGGACTGTGTGTCCTAAGGTTTAAATACCTAGCCGCCCTAACCAGACGTACAGTTGTCACAGCAACTGGAACTGGTCCAACAAATCATTGTCTTTAGCGAGTCACTGGTTTCATCTTCCCTTCCCTTTACTTACTGTTACTCCTTGTGAAGTCATTGTATGTTCGCACTATCTTTTGTCTTCACTGAGTGACTACGTGTTCTGTGTGGCTTCACAATATCTTCCTACCTGATCCTTACTACATTGCTGCTATTAGTCATTGTGCTTTCACTCTATTGAATATTTGAATATGGCTTGCCTAGTGTAGTCTACCTTCCGCTGCAGGGTAATAGGTTTATTTCTATCGTTTGTCTTCATAACTTCCACGTTTTGAAGAATTTCATAAAAATCGCCTATTCACCCCCCTCTAGTCGATATAATGCACTTTCACCACCACTTACCGTCTGCACATGACATGTGTTCGGCAGACTTCAAGTGAAAGCCGATGTGGGTGTAGACCACGACCTGACTAACCACACATGTCTCTAGTCCAGGTTTGTCGCCTATTCGGGTTCCATCCATGAGGAGATCCGGCCGGAGTTTCGCTCACATCCCCAAACGATGTGTGCAGGGTTCCCGAGACACCAAACGGGAGCCCGGTACACCGTGCCACGGTGTATCTACCGCATCATATCCCACCCCTAGGGTCAGCGCTACGCACGGCCGCCAACACATATCCTACAAAC
Organism: Triticum aestivum; assembly: GCF_018294505.1. NCBI lineage: Eukaryota > Viridiplantae > Streptophyta > Magnoliopsida > Poales > Poaceae > Triticum > Triticum aestivum. Next base: position 592,690,462 of record NC_057812.1, on the reverse strand, counting down.
ACTAGAAACTAGTTGCAACTCCTGGACAGAGGACAAGGGCGGTTAATAAGTCGAGCGGAGTCATATTTCAGGGCCCAACGTGTGGTAGTAGCTGTTTCATGGATCACAAACATAGAACTCAGTTCCTAAGGACGGCTTCAATGAGACAACCCACCATGTACTCCTACATGGCCTCTCACCGCTACCTTTACCAAATCGTGTTCACACATAGTAGGACATGTTCATCGCCATTCCAATTCATCCCTGATGAATCAGACCTGACTCAACTCTAAGCAGTAGCAGGCATGACAATCAAGCATGAATGAGTAGGCACATCAGGGCTCAAACAACTCCTACTCATGCTAGTGGGTTTCATCTATTTACTATGGCAATGACAGGTCATGCAGAGGAAAGGGGTTCAACTACCGCAACATGTAACAGTTGAATCATTGTTGTCCTAATGCAGTAAAAGAGAGCAGGAGCAAGAGAGTGGGATTGTATCAGAATGAACAAGGGGGTTTTGCTTGCCTGGCACTTCTGAAGATATCATTGGGTCTTCATCAGTGTCAACGATCACAGCGTCGGTCAACGTCTATCGAGAGGGGACAACCACCGACAACAGAGAAGGAACACAATCAATGCAATGCACAACATGATGTATGATACTGACATGGAAATATGTTGTTGATTGAGCTAATGCAACTAGCAACACAATTAAATGAAGTTTGTTTGAACTCAAAGTTCAAATTCAAACTCCACATGTGGTTATTTAAATACCATTCATTTCATTTGTCCCAAACAGTAGCCTTAAGTTGTTCTAACATGCATGAAAATGGTATAGATGGATAGATTGGATTTTTCTCATAATTTTTAATATATAATTTATTTCATTCTAAGCTACGGTTGAATTTCTATGGTTTTTGGAAGTTTAAAGCAATTTCAGGAATTTCCAGAATTGTTTTTAATCCAGAAATTACATTATTGCGTCCGCACTGCGTCAGGGTGACGTCGGCAGTCAACAAGCGTCGACCAAGTCAAACCTGACCAGTGGGACCCACTAGTCAGTGACCCAGTCAACTAACTAAGTTAGTTAGCCCTAACTAACTGGGCAGGGCCCACTAGTCACTGACTGTAGTAACTAACCTAACTAGTTAATTAGTGCTAACTAGGGTAATTAGTTGGGCGGGGCCCGCAAGTTAGTGAGAGAGAGGGGGAGGTCAAACCGGGCAGTGGGGTCAACCCACACCGGTCAACGGGTCAGCGGTCGCCGACGAGTCCAAACGCGGCGAAGCGCGTCGGGATCGCTTCCCTGGCGCCCAAACGAGTGGCCGAGGGCAGCTGCGGGGAGCTGGAGCTCACCCGCATCCAGCGCGGCGTGTGGTGGCAGCGGGGACGGCCGGAGCTCGCCGGAAACGAGCTCGGGGCGGCGGCGGCGTTCGGGTGAGCGCGGTGATGCAGAAGGAGTGGCCGCGGAAGCGCGTGCGTGACCCCTACAGCGGCTACGCGAGGCAGCGAGTGTGTTGGACACGACAACCGAACCAAATGGTCGCCGGAGTCGTGTCGGCGGCGAGTGCAGGCAGCGGCACAGTCGGGCGAGAGGGGCGTGGCGGCTACAGAGTGCAAGAGAGAGAACGGAGAGGGGGAGGATGATCAGAAGCTCACGTAGAACATGACGAGCGAGTCGGTGAGCTCGGGGAGGGGCTGATGAGGACGGGAGGTCGCTGGTGATCTCGGCAGCCGAACGACGAAGACGAGGTCGGGGTGGTCGCGTCGAGGCGCGCGAGCGCTCGGGGCTCGGGAGAGACGACGTAGCGGACCGCGGCGGTTCTTCTGGTGTAACATCCCTAGCCTTGCTATGCACTTGGACTAGCTTGGTTGTTGCATCATGTCTAAATTTCTTTTAAACATGAAATGGGGATAGTTCAAACCCTAGCACTAAATCAATCCATCTAGGCTTGATTAAAATCTTTTTCAAATAAACCCAAAATTTCCCTAAGAAAAGTTCATGATTTCTGGTAAAGGTGAAAACCTCTCCCAAAAATGATGAATATATTTTTAGGTCACCTTTGGATTTTTGAATTAACACAAAAGTATTTGAATTGGAGCCGTTTAAATGCTATATATATATATATATATATATATATATATATATATATATATATTAAATGGTCCAAATATTCTAAAGTTATTTGTGGAGCCCTGAAATAATTCAGTTAACCTCCAAAATAATTTTCAGAATTATCTAAAATGATTTAGTTCCTAAACTAAATCAGAACAAAGAAAACAAAATAGTAAAAGAAAAACAGGAAAAGGAAAAGGCCTACCTGGCCTTACCTGGCAGCCCAGCTGGCCTGGCACTGTTGGCCCAGCCCACCAGGGGCAAGGTTGTCTTCAACCTTGTGCCCACTGGCAGCCAGCGCACGCACCCGACCGCGCCACCTCCTACTTCGCCGTGGCGCGCTCCCCGTCAACCCAATCCCGCGCCTGGAGACGCCTCGAAGCCCTGTCTCCTCTCCCTCACTCGTTGCACTCTCTTCCTTTCCTCTGCTCTCTTCCTCGCGGCATCCTGAACGAGCCGGAGAGCGCTGATGAGCACCACCGCAGCCACCATGCTCCCCTTGCCCCTCTGCCCTGTCCAACGGGTCTTCTTTGACGCCATGAAGCACCAAGACGAAGCACGCGCCCACGGGACGCCTGAAACGACGCCATCGTCTTCGTCTTCCTCGTCGGCCACCGCAGATTTCCACCGTCGATTTGCCACCATCCGAGCTTCCCCGAGCCCGCTTCTGCGGCCCCTGCAACCGCTGTGAGGCCACGATCCTTTTCCCCCTAACCGCGTTCTCGATTGCCTCCCCTAACCGCCCAAACCACCTTGCCGAGCGCTCCTCGCCGCCGGCCATGGCGCCGCCGAGGCCATAGCTGTTGTAGCTCGCGTCCGAGCCCATCAGCGCGCTCAACACACTCCTAGGAGCACGTAGCACTCTTCATCTTCTCCTCTTGTGCACCGTAGAATTGACATCGTCCGCGCCCGAACTCCAGCCACCGCAGCGAGCTTGCCTCCGGCGAGTTCGGGCCACCTCAGCCCCTGTCGTTTGCACAAATGGATGCAGGCGAGTCCCAGCTCCACGTAGATGCCCTCCGCCGGCCATTTGGTCACCGGAGGAGGAATCCTGAGCCCCTCCGCTGTCTCGGGCTTCGCCGGTGACGAGCCGCGGTCAACTCCGGCGAGTTGACCCGGGGGTTTGACCCCATTTGACTAGGGTTTGACCACCCTGGGTCACTAACGCGTGGGGCCAGCCCTGCTAATTAACCCAAGTTAGTATTAATTTATTTAGTTAGTTTAATTAGCCTCTGACATGTGGGCCTAGGTCTTAACTAAACTAGATTAGGTTTAGTTTAATTTTAATTAACCTAGTTAGTTAACTGTGTCACTGACATGTGGACCCCACATGTCAGGATTGACCTGGACCGAGCCGTTGACCTGCTGACGTCACTGTGAGGTCATGCTGACGCAATAATTCCTTTTTGGAATTTAAATAAATCTTAAATGATTTATTATTTTCAGAAAATGCCCAAAACTTAGAAAAATCATAGAAATTCAACCGTAACTCCAAATGAAATAATTTATATATGAAAAATTATCAAAAAAATTCAATCTATCCATCTGTACTAGTTTCATGCATGAAAAACCAACCTAAACCTGCTGTATAGATGAAAACACATAAAGGGTACTTAAAATGCTTAAGTTTGGAGTTGCATTTGAATCCTTGATTCAAATGAGCTCCATTGAACTTGTAGCATTAGCACAAACAACATCACATATACATGCCATGATAATGCATCATATTGTAGCATTTGCATTGATTGTGTTCTTCTCTATTGCCGGTGCTTGTCCCCTCTCAGTAGGCGTATCCCGACGATGAGTTCGATGACACCAATGAAGAACTATATTATCTTCAGAAGTGCCAGGAAAGCAAAACCCCCTTGTTCATTCCGATACAATCCCACTCTCTCGCTCCTGCTCTCTTTTACTACATTAGGACAACAACGTTTCAACTGTTACATGCTGCGGTAGCTGAACCCCTTTCCCCTGCATGACCTGTCATTGCCACAGTAAATAGATGAAACCCACTAGCATGAGTAGGAGTTGTTTGAGCCCTGATGTGCCTACTCATTCATGCTTGTTTGTCATGCCTGCTACTGCTTACAGTTGAGTAAGGTCTGATTCATCGGGGATGAATTGGAATGTGGTGAACATGTCCTACTGTTGAGAGCTAAGTGTGTGAACACGATTTGGTAAAGGTAGCGGTGAGAGGCCATGTAGGAGTACATGGTGGGTTGTCACATTGCAGCCGTCCTTAGGAACTGAGTTCTGTGTTTGTGATCCATGAACAGCTACTACCACGCATTGGAATGCTTAAGTTCCCCTCTCGACTTATTAATCAACCTGATCTCTGTCCAGGAGTTGCAACTAGTTTCTAGTGTTTGTAGGTAGTGTTAATAGTCTACCAAGTGGCACCCGGTACAGGTGGGCTTGGGACAGACTAGGCACCATGGAACTGTGTACCAAGTGGCACCCGGATGGTGGGCTTGGGAACCCTGCACACATCGTTTGGGGCCGTGAGTGACACCCCGGCTGGATCTCCTTGCGGATGGAACCCGAATAGGCGATAAACCTGGACTAGAGACTTGTTGGTTAGTCAGGTCGTGGCCGACTCCCTCGCCCGGCTTCCGCTTGAAGGTTGCCGAGGTACATGACGTGTAGAGGGCGATAAGTGGCGAGAGCATGTGTGAAGAAGTACACCCCTGCAGGGTTATCATTATCTATTCGAATAGCCGGATTCCTCGGATATGGAAACTTGCACCCCTTGCATAGTTCATAGACAAGTGAAAGTGGATACTCTAAAACTCGCAAGATAAGAGTGAGTGCTATGGATGGCATTCTCGCAGGGAGACGGGAGCGGATCCATAGTGGTGTATTGGTATGGTGAATTTGTGGACTCGTGTGCGCCACCTAAAAAGAGTTACTTGCAGTCGTAGTTCAGGTTAGCCACTGAGTCAAAGCTGGCTTGCTGCAGCTAAACTCCACCACGCCCTTTGTTGATACCGATGCATATGTAGTTAGTTCTGATGTAAGTCTTGCTTGGTACATTTGTACTCACATTTGCTTAATTTATGTTTTGTAGAGAGACTTCAGTCTTTCTAGTAGTTCCACGTGGACTTCGACGTTTAGCTTGTTACCTCAGCTACGATCTTGTGCCCTCGGTAGGATCTGGTAGATAGTCAGGCTTCTCAGCCTTTTTCATTTATAGATGTCTGTACTCAGACATGTTATGCTTCTGCATGTGCTTTGATTGTATGCTATGATTGTTGGGTCATGAGACCCATGTTTGTAATATCTCGCTCCTCAGAGCCTAATGAATAATACTCTGAGTCGTAGAGTCTTGTTGTGATGCCATGTTGTATTGCACATATTGAGCATATTGTGTGTATGATTGAAATGCTTGGTATGTGTGGGATCCGACAACCTAGTTTTTTATCCTTAGTAGCCTCTCTTATGGGGAAATGTTGTCTTGTGCTTCCATGAGCCATAGTAGTCCGCTACAGCCCGGTTCACCGGAGTCCTTCTAGCCCAGCACTACTGCTCCGGAATACTTGACTGGCCGGCATGTGGTTCACTTCGTTCCTGTGTCTGTCCCTTCGGGGAAATGTCACGCGGTGACATTCGGAGTCCTGCCTAGCCTGCTACAGCCCGGTTCACCGGAGTCCTGTTAGCCCAGTGCTATAGCCCGGTTCACCGGAGTCCTGTTAGCCTAGTGCTATAGCCCGGATTCGCACGCTGCTGACCGACATGCTCGATGTTGATTCATGTATGCCTGTCCCTGTAAGTTAGTGCCACTTTGGGTTCACGACTAGTCATGTCGGCCCGGGTTCCCTGTCATGTGGATGCTAGCAGCACTATCATATACGTGAGCCAAAAGGCGCAAACGGTCCCGGGCCATGGTAAGGTGACACCCGTGGGAATACCGTGCGTGAGGCCGCAAAGTGATATGAGGTGTTACCGGCTAGATCGTTGTGACTTGAAATCAGGGTCCCGACAGTTTGGTATCAGAGCCTGAATGCCTGTAGGATTACCAAGCCAAGCTGGTCGAAGTCATGTCTAGAAATGCTTTAGTTATATAAGGGAACTGATTGTGGATGGGAACGTAAGGCTCTTTTTACTCCTTATCCTCATGACCTTCTGATCTGAGTCATCTTATCTTTTCTACGGTGTTAAGAAGTAGGCTTCTCTTCTATCTGTCAGGATGACGTGTTACTAAATTGTAGTTGCCTAGGATTGTTGAGTTCAAGCCTCAGTTCAGCTCCTACTACTTCCATATGTTCATAGCTGGCCTCAGAACCTTGATATTGTGATGTTGAGTGGTTATGCCACCATTTTGCAGGATGTCTCAAATCTTTTTGAGCATTTACAGCAGTTATGTTGTCCGAGTCATCCCAGGTTTCTAAACAGTCTGATGGACTTGCAAATATTTCCTCCATGTTCCCGTTGTATTTTTGGGCCAGATTAAGCACACTAATCGGTGTGTTGAGGTACTCCGTTGCCTTGACGTGTATGTTGGAGTTAGTATTATGACACTAGGTGTCCTCAAGAATTGAGCAATGCTTTCGTATCCCCAGTGTGATGATTCTGGCCATCATTCTTGAAAGCATCCGTGATGCCATTTAGTAGTAGGTATTCTACTCCTGGGTTCTTGAGCCCAAGATTCACCCTACTTTCTTCCTGTTGATAGTGTTGCTAGTTCCTCTAGGATATTAGTAACCTTTGCGATAGTCTTCGAGGTCCGTGGTATATCCTTCTTCCAAATACCATGAACTGCTTATGGCAGAAGTTCTTGAACCAAAAGATCACAACCAGAGTGCTCTTGATGAGCTCTCCATTTTACATTGTGAATCTGCCAGTCCTACCCGTCTGCATGGGTTATCCGGAAGAAACCTATTGAACTTGGTTCGACATGCTAACCTGTTGAACTTGGTTCGACATGCTAATCTATGCATCCACAACTCAGAAAATTGTATGTCCCTTTGAGTTGTTCCTCTTTAATTGTATTTTGACCTTCGTCTATCATTTGATAGTCAAGAGTATGTGTGCATTCATGTCCATTGATGCCATTATTCTTGGGGTTCGTCAAGCCATTCTATTCCAGAATGACTAGGAGAAACAAGCTCCAGTGCCTCATCCATTTCTTGGACTGGTCAAAGCAGTCGTATTCCACAGATCAAATTGCCAATCCAGCCTTTGATCTATTCTACCTTGGGATATTACCATCTTTATATCAAGAATTTTATGGGAATTGCACACCATCTTATGAAATCTTGGTACGGTGATACCCCTCGCCACCATTGTTCATTCCTCTGTTTCGTGTTGTCGCAACCGGAATGCCGACAAGTGAATTGTGATGTGTGAAATCAATACTCCTAGCAACTAGTTGCTTGGTAGTTAAATGGACAATAACCTCATTCTTAGCGAGTTGATTACTGAATCATCACCCTAAGGTTGATCGTGCTACCTAGTCCTTATTTCTGGTGCACCCTTCGATCAATGAGTTAGGATTATTCAATCCCTTGCTTATCTGATCATATCGTCTTGCTCTGAAAAGAAAGATTGTTCTCGAGCTTAGTAACATATCGGTGGTTCGTGATGTTTCGAATATCTTCTCGGAAGTATTACCAGGTTGTCACCTGACCGCTATGTTGAGTTCGTGATCATGTTGGTTTTTCCTCCAAACCACCCATTCTCCAAGAATCTGTGTGGGATAACCCTGAGCTAGTTGGTTAAGCCAAACAACAACTTGGAGAGTTGGAAGATAAAAGCTTGTCTGACTTAGTTCATGTTAAGGGATATCTTTTTGTGTATGTGTGTGTGTAGAAGAGAGATGATATCTCCATCGATTGGTCCTCGTGATCAGTTGTTGGATCTATTGCCTTGTCAAAACTTTGACTTGAGTATGGGCTATCGTCAAGTCAGATCAGAACCAACGATGTTCGTAATGTTGTCTTACTCATGGTTGTCTCCTCGAGCACACACCATTATATCCTTTGTGTTTGACCAATACTATCTCCTTGTTCACATAGTTGTGGGATTCCATTTTATGGAAACTTGGATGAGTTGTTGTTGAGCCCATCGACAACATCCTTATCCTATCCATGATTTTGTTGACATTAAGCTACTGTTGGAAACTTTGTAAACAATGCCTTCGTGTTCCGCTCACGAGGTATATGTTTGGATGAAAGAAGTGACTTTCTCCAATTCTTGTGGAATTGATGCAAGTTGCCGCCATGAAGTTGAGAAGACTTGTTTTACCTCCTCTGGAATCATTCCGAGTCAGCCATGCACGTGCAAAGTATTCCGTGGTCTGTTAGACTGATCATCTTCATTCCATATGAATTCCGTAGCACACTAAGCCACTAATTAATTTGTTCAAGGATAATAAGTTCTAAGTGCTAGTCCTGAAGGTACCAGACGGATTTGTACAAGATTCCGTTATCCTCGATGATGGTTCCCAACCTGAACTCGGTAGTGTTTCATTGTAAGACTACTACGTGATCATGCTTGTCTGGGACAACGTGTTCACATGTATGTAGCAGAACCAACTCATGTTTTGGAGCTTGATATCGTAGTTCATTTCCCGAGAATCTCACAACGTCATCTTGTCGATTTGTGTTGCAACTCTTCTTTTCAGACATGTTGAGTCTGAAGCATCCTGTTTCTAACCAGATCTAAATCTCAGGCAGATATGATGGTTGGAACATTCCCAACATTTGCATTTTGTTCCCAGCTTGCACCCCGTTGTGCCAATTTTCCATGGGCTGCCCTTCTCAGTAACTGATGTTCAGGACCATCTTTGAAAGTGGTCCTACCATGGGTCCCATCCATTTCGGATGATAGGCAAAAATCATCCATTACGTTGTCTTCAACAAGGTAGTCCACATCTTTCATTCTAGTCCGAGTATGTCATCCTTTCGAACTCCTTCAAATGATCGTTTGTGATTGCCTTAGGCTGGTGTAAAGATTTCCAATGATCCCAGTATCACAAGTAATTGGTTTGCCACTTGAGGGAATATATCTATGAGTCACCTTCACTAAGGTGCTCTGTTATGGAATCATGGCAATTATTTCCTCGCTACTTTGAACTCTTGTACCATCTTACTCAAGCGTGGAATTCTTGCCTACCAAATTGAACTTTTGTCATCTGTTTCCTTCCTTCCCACTTGACGTGAGTTAGCGTCTCAGCTCATGAGATGTTTCAACGTCTCACTCCATGAGTTGATCTTGAGTTGCTCGTTCTTTGAGAAGATCGATTCCTGTACAGTTTCTTCTGTCGTCACTGTGTTGGACAAAGATCTCGAAAGTAAAGACGTCAAGATCAATTGAAGCAGTGAATCAACATCCTAGAGAAGGGCAAATGGATCATGAAGATTGTGATAGTTTTGCGACCCCCTTTCCTCTTACCTCACGTCTTGAATCTCGGGACGAGATTCTTGTTTAGTAGGGGAGAGTTGTAACATCCCTAGCCTTGCCATGCACTTGGACTAGCTTGGTTGTTGCATCATGTCTAAATTTCTTTTAAACTTGAAATGGGGATTGTTCAAACCCTAGCACTAAATCAATCCATATAGGCTTGATTAAATTCTTTTTCAAATAAACCCAAAATGTCCCTAAGAAAAGTTCATGATTTCTGGTTAAGGTGAAAACCTCTCCCAAAAATGATGAATATATTTTTAGGCCACCTTTGGATTTTTGAATTAACACAAAAGTATTTGAATTGGAGCCGTTTAAATGCTATATATATATATATTAAATGGTCCTAATATTCTAAAGTTATTTGTGGAGCCCTGAAATAATCCAGTTAACCTCCAAAATAATTTTCAGAATTATCTAACATGATTTAGTTCCTAAACTAAATCAGAACAAAGAAAACAAAATAGTAAAAGAAAAATAGGAAAAGGAAAAGGCTTACCTGGCCTTACGTGGCAGCCCAGCTGGCCTGGCACTGTTGGCCCAGCCCACCAGGGGCAAGGTTGTCTTCAACCTTGTGCCCACTGGCAGCCAGCGCATGCACCCGACCGCGCCACCTCCGGCTTCGCCGTGTCGTGCTCCCCATCAACCCAATCCTACGCCTGGAGACGCCTCGAAGCCCTCTCTCCTCTCCCTCACTTGCTGCACTCTCTTCTTTTCCTCTGCTCTCTTCCTCGCGGCCGCCCGAACAAGCCGGAGTGCGCCGACGAGCACCACCGCAGCCACCGTGCTCCCCTTGCCCCTCTGTCTTGTCCAACGGGTCTTTCTCGACGCCGTGAAGAACCAAGACGAAGCACGTGCCCACGGGACGCCTGAAACGACGCCATCGTCTTCGTCTTCCTCGTCGGCCATCGCGGATTTCCACCGTCGATTTGCCGCCCTCCAAGCTTCCCCGAGCCCGCTTCTACGGCTCCTGCAACCGCTATGAGGCCACGATCCTTTTCCCCCTAACCCCATGCTCGATTGCCTCCCCTAACCGCCCTAACCACCTTGCCGAGGGCTCCTCGCCACCGGCCATGGCGCAGTCGCGGCCACAGCTGTTGTAGCTCGCGTCCGAGCCCATTAGCGCGCTCAGCACACTCCCAAGAGCATGTAGCATTCTTCGTCTTCTCCTCTTGTGCACCGTAGCATTGACACCGTCCACGCCTGAACTCCGGACACTGCAGCGAGCTTGCCTCCGGCGAGCTCGGGCCACCTCAGCCCATGTTGTTTGCACAAATGGATGCGGGCGAGTCCCAGCTCCACGTAGATGCCCTCCGCCGGCCATTTGGTCGCCGAAGAAGGAATCCTGAGCCCCTCCGCCGTCTCGGGCTTCACCGGCGACGAGCCGCGGGTCAACTCCGGCGAGTTGACCCAGGGGTTTGACCCCGTCTGACCAGGGTTTGACCACCCTGGGTCAGTGACGCGTGGGGCCAGCCCTGCTAATTAACCCAGGTTAGTGTTAATTTATTTAGTTAGTTTAATTAGCCTCTGACATGTGGGCCCAGGCCTTAACTAAACTAGATTAGGTTTAGTTCAATTTTAATTAACCTTGTTAGTTAACTATGTCACTGACGTGTGGACCCCACATGTCAGGATTGACCTGGACCGAGCCGTTGACCTGCTGACGTCACTGTGAGGTCATGCTGACGCAATAATTCCTTTCTGGAATTTAACTAAATCTTAAATGATTTATTATTTTCAGAAAATGCCCAAAACTTAAAAAAATCATAGAAATTCAACGGTAACTCCAAATGAAATAATTTATATATGAAAAATTATCAGAAAAATTCAATCTATCCTTCTGTACTAGTTTCGTGCATGACAAACAAACCTAAACCTGCTTTATAGATGAAAACACATAAAGGGCATTTAAAATGCTTAAGTTTGGAGTTCCATTTGAATCCTTGATTCAAATGAGCTACATCGAACTTGTTGCTGTTTGCATTAGGACAAACAACATCACATATACATGCCATGATCATGCATCATATTGTTGCATTTGCATTGATTGTGTTCTTCTCTATTGCCGGTGCTTGTCCCGTCTCGGTAGGCATATCCCGATGAGGAGTTCGATGACACCAATGAAGAACTATATTATTTTCAGAAGTGCCTGGCAAGCAAAACCCCCTTGTTCATTCCGATACAATCCCACTCTATCGCTCCTGCTCTCTTTTACTGCATTAGGACAACAACGTTTCAACTGTTACATGCTGCGGTAGCTGAACCCCTTTCCCCTGCATGACCTGTCATTGCCACCGTAAATAGATGAAACCCACTAGCATGAGTAGGAGTTGTTTGAGCCCTGATGTGCCTACTCATTCATGCTTGTTTTTCATGCCTGCTACTGCTTAGAGTTGAGTCAGGTCTGATTCATCGGGGATGAATTGGAATGTGGTGAATATGTCCTACTATTGAGAGCTAAGTGTGTGAACACGATTTGGTAAAGGTAGCAGTGAGAGGCCATGTAGGAGTACATGGTGGGTTGTCTCATTGCAGCCGCCTTAGGAACTGAGTTCTGTGTTTGTGATCCATGAACAGCTACTACCACGCATTGGAATGCTTAAGTGCCCCTCTCGACTTATTAATCAACCTGATCTCTGTCCAGGAGTTGCAACTAGTTTCTGGTGTTTGTAGGTAGTGTTAGTAGTCTACCAAGTGGCACCCGGTACAGGTGGGCTTGGGACAGACTAGGCACTGTGGCACGATGTACCAAGTGGCACCCGGATGACGGGCTTGGGAACCCTGCACACATCGTTTGGGGCCATGAGCGACACCCCAGCCGGATCTTCTTGCGGATGGAACCCGAATAGGCGATAAACCTGGACTAGAGACTTGTTGGTTAGTCAGGTCGTGGCCGACTCCATCTCCCGGCTTCCGCTTGAAGGTTGCCAAGGTACATGATGTGTACAGGGCGATAAGTGGCGAGAGCGTGTGTGAAGAAGTACACCCCTGCAGGGTTATCGTTATCTATTCGAATAGCCGGATTCCTCGGATATGGAAACTTGGACCCCTTGCATAGTTCATAGACAAGTGAAAGTGGATACTATAAAACTCGCAAGATAAGCATGAGTGCTATGGATGGCGTTCTCGCAGGGAGACGGGAGCGGATCCATAGTGGTGTATTGGTATGGTGAATTTGTGGACTCGTGTGCGCCACCTCAAAAGAGTTACTTGTAGTCGTAGTTCAGGTTAGCCACTGAGTCAAAGCTGGCTTGCTGCAGCTAAACTCCACCACCCCCTTTGTTGATACTGATGCATATGTAGTTAGTTCTGATGTAAGTCTTGCTGGGTACATTTGTACTCATGTTTGCTTAATTTATGTTTTGCAGAGAGACTTCAGTCTCGCTAGTAGTTCCACATGGACTTCGACGTTTAGCTTGTTACCTCAGCTACGATCTTGTGCCCTCGGTAGGATCTGGTAGATAGTCAGGCTTCTCAGCCTTTTTCATTTATAGTTGTCTATACTCAAACATGTTAAGCTTCCGCATGTGCTTTGATTGATTTCTATGATTTTTGGGTCATGGGACCCATGTTTGTAATATCTCGCTCCTCGGAGCCTAATGAATAATACTCTGAGTTGTAGAGTCTTGTTGTGATGCCATGTTGTATTGCACATATTGAGCATATTGTGTGTATGATTGAAATGCTTGGTATGTGTGGGATCCGACAACCTAGTTGTTTATCCTTAGTAGCCTCTCTTATGGGGAAATGTAGTCTTGTGCTTCCATGAGCCATAGTAGTCCGCTACAGCCCAGTTCACCGGAGTCCTGCTAGCCCAGCACTACTGCTCCGGAACACTTGACTGGCCGGCATGTGATTCACTTCGTTCCTGTGCCTGTCCCTTTGGGGAAATGTCACACGGTGACATCCAGAGTCCTGCCTAGCCTGCTACAGCCCGGTTCACCGGAGTCCTGTTAGCCCAGTGCTACAGCCCGGATTCGCACGCTGCTGACCGACATGCTCAATGTTGATTCATGTATGCCTGTCCCCGTAAGTTAGTGCCACTTTGGGTTCACGACTAGTCATCTCGGCCCGGGTTCTCTGTCATATGGATGCTATCGACACTATCATATACGTGAGCCAAAAGGCGCAAACAATCCCTGGCCATGGTAAGGCGACACCCGTGGGAATACCGTGCGTGAGGCCGCAAAGTGATATGAAGTGTTACCGGCTAGATCGATGTGACTTGGAATTGGCGTCCCAACATCTAGACACGCTGGATGGATGAGGGAGGGCCGGTGGACGCGGCAACGACGAGCGGCGGCGACGGCAGCACTCGGTGGCGCTGCGGAAGCGAGCAGAGGAGGGAGAGGGAGTCCTGGGAGAGAGGGGAGAGGTGCAAGGGGTCGAGGGGAGTGCGTGGCGTCCTCAGGTGCCTCCAGTGGCGAGCAGGTAAGCAGGAGGTTGCCGGCGCATGCCGGCGCGCGGTGGGCACACGCCCTCGCGTCCTTCTGTCAAGAGGAGGACGATGACTGGCAGATGGCTGCATGGGCTGGGCTTCACAGTAACTGGGCCGAGGTAGGCTACAGGTAAGTTTGTGTTCTGTTTTATTTTTCTGTTCTCTTTTCTATTTTTTGTAATTGTTTTGACTTAAATAAAATGCTAAGGCATTTTCAAAAACCCTGAAAATAATTGTGGGCACTTCTGAAAATATTTCCAATAGCCCTCAACCACTTTCAGAATTATTTGGGCATTTTAATTATTTATAGCAATTAAATGCCCAAATTCAAATACTTTATGAATTCATTCAAAAATCCAAAGTGACATAGGAAAATGTGCACCATTTTTGGCAGAGGTTCTAGACCAATTCAAAAATGATGAACTTTTCCAAAGGAATTTTGGGTTCATTGAAAATGATTTTTTTATTCGAACCTAGTTGGATTCATCTGTGCTAGGGTTTCAACAGTCCCCAATTCAAATTCATAAGAATTTAAACATGATGCAACACATGAATAGCTAGCTCAGAGCATACTAGAACTAGGGATGTGACAACTCAACCCCACTAAAACAAGAATCTCGTCCAGAGATTCAAGAAGTGAAGTAAGAAGACAGAGGGGTCACAAAACTATCACAGTCTTCTCGATCCAACTACCCTTCTCGAAGATATCGATATATTGCATCACATTGATCTTGACGTCTTTGTTTTCGAGATCTTCATTCAACATGATGACGACGTGTCAGGACCCCGATTCCAAGTCACATCGATCTAGCCGGTAACACCTCATATCACTTTGCGGCCTCACGCACGGTATTCCACGGGTGTCTCCTTACCATGCCCTGGGACCGTTTGCGCCTTTTGGCTCACGTATATGACAGTGTCGCTAGCATCCATATGACAGAGAACCCGGGCCGACATGGCTAGTCATGAACCCAAAGCGGCACTAACCTATGGGGACAGGCATACATGAATCACATCGAGCATGTCGGTCAGCAGCATGGGAATCGGGCTGTAGCACTGGGCTAACAGGACTCCGGGAACCCGGGCTATAGCAGGCTAGGCAGGACTCCGGATGTCACCGCATGACATTTCCCCGAAGGGACAGACACAGGAACGAAGTGAAACACATGTCGGCCAGTCAAGTGTCCTGAGCAGTAGTGCTGGGCTAACAGGACTCCGGTGAACCGGGCTGTAGCGGACTACTATGGCTCATGGAAGCACTAGACTACATTTCCCCATAAGAGAGGCTGCCAAGGATAAACAACTAGATTGTCGGATCCCGCACATACCAAGCATTTCAATCATACACACAATATGTTCGATATGTGTAAATACAACATGGCATCACAACATAACTCTACGACTCAAGTATTTATTCATTAGGCTCCGAGGAGAAAGATATTACACACATGGGTCTCATGACCCATCATTCAGAGCATACAATCAAAGCACATGCGGATGCTTAACATGTCTGAGTACAGACATCTACAAATGAAAAAGGCTAAGAAGCCTGACTATCTACCAGATCCTGCCGAGGGCACAAGATCGTAGCTGAGGTATCAAGCTAAATGTCGAAGTCCACACGGAACTACTAGCGAGACTGACATCTCTCTGTAAAACATAAAATAGGCAAACGTGAGTACAAATGTACCTAGCAAGACTTACATCAGAACTAACTACATATGCATCGGTATCAACAAAGGGGGTGGTGGAGTTTGGCTGCAGCAAGCCAGCTTTGACTTAGTGGCTAACCTGAACTACGACTACAAGTAACTCTTTTGAGGTGGCGCACATGAGTCCACAAATTCACCATACCAATACACCACTATGGATCCACTCCCGTCTCCCTGCGAGAACGCCATCCATAGCACTCACGCTTATCTTGCGAGTTTTAGAGTATCCACTTTCACTTGTCTATGAACTATGCAAGGGGTCCAAGTTTCCATATCCGAGGAATCCGGCTATTCGAATAGATAATGATAACCCTGCAGGGGTGTACTTCACACATGCTCCCACCACTTACCGTCGTTTACACGACATGTACTCGGCAACCTTCAAGCGGAAGCCCAACGAGGGTGTCGGCCTCGGCCTACCTAAACACTCAAGTCTCTAGTCCAGGTTCCATCCGCAGGGAGTCCGTCCGAGGTTTCCACATACGGCCCCGAATGATGTGAACAGGGTTCCCGAGACACCAAACGGGCGCCCGGTACACCGTGCCACGGTGTATCTACCGCATCATAGCCCACCCCTAGGGTCAGCGCTACGCACGGCCGCCAACACATAACCTACAAACACCAAAAACTAGTTGCAACTCCTGGACAGAGTACTAGGGTGATTAAGAAGCCAAGAGGGTCAATTAAGGATCCCAATGAGTGGTAGTAGCTGTTCATGGATCACAAGCACAGAACTCAGTTCCTAAGAACAGTTTCAATGAGACAACCCACCATGTACTAATACTTGGCCTCTCACCGCTACCTTTACCAAATCGTGTTCACACACTTAGCTCACACACAGTAGGACATGTTCATCACCATTCCAATTCATTCCCGATGAATCAGACCCGACACAACTCTGTGCAATAGCAGGCATGACAAACAAGCATGAATGAGTAGGCACATCAGGGCTCAAACAACTCCTACTCATGCTAGTGGGTTTCATCTATTTACTGTGGCAATGACAGGTCATGCAGAGGAAATGAGTTCAACTATCGTAGCATGTAACAGTTGAATCGTTGTTGTCCTAATGTAGTAAAAGGGAGAAGGAGCGAGAGAGTGGCATTGTATCGGAATGAACAAGGGGGTTTTGCTTGCCTAGCACTTCTAAAGATAATATAGCTCTTTATCGGTGTCATCGAACTCATCGTCGGAACACATCTATCGAGAGGGCACAACCACTGGCAAACACAGAAAGAACACAATCAATGCCAATGCGACAATATGATGCATGATCATGACATGGAAATATGCTATGATTTGTACTAATGCATCTAGCAACAAATTAAATGAAGTCCATATGAACCAAGGGTTCATATGAAAACTCCATAAGGCGTATTTAAAATGCAATTATCATGTTTTCACTTATACAGGGGGTATAAGTTGGTTGAACATGCATGAAAGTAGCATAAATGGATAGATTAGATTTTTCTGATAATTTTTCATATATAATTTATTTCATTCTGAGTTATAGATTATTTTCTATGATTATTCAAACTTTTGGATATTTTTTGGAATTTACTGATTATTAATAAATCCAGAAAATGTATTACTGCGTTAGCATTGGGTCATGGTGATGTCAGAAGGTCAACAGGAGCCGTCCAGATCAAACCTGACCAGTGGGGCCCACTGGTTAGTGACCCAGTGCTGCCTAGGTCACAGACAGGTGGGGTCGGGTCAATGGCCACGTCAACAAGTCAACACTGACGTGTGGGGCCACTGTGGTTAGTTTCGGCTAAACAGAGAAATAAACTACGGTTAACTAAAACGTGGGGCCCAGGTGTCAGTGACTCAGGGGGGTTAATCAGCAGGGTCATTAGTGGCTAATGACGGGCCACGTCATCTCACCGGAGTTCAACGCCGGCGAGCACACAGACGCGGCGGCGACGATCGGAATGGCTGCTCCGGCGAGCAAAACGATGGCCGAGCCCACCTACGAGGAGCTGGGGCTCGTGCGCATCCAACTGTGGCAGGGGGGCGCAAGGTGACCGGAGCTGGGCACGGTGTCAACCTCGGCGGCGGCCGGAGCTACGGCGTCGAGCGGAACGAGGCTGCGGAGCACGATAGGAGCAGTTGGGTGATGCGTTCGGCTCCTGGGAGCTCGGTGAGCACGGCGACACGCTCAGGCGCGAGCTATGTCATCAGTAGCCGCGGTGGCGACAAAGCACAACGGCGGCGAGCTTCGATGAGGGTGGGGAATGGCTCTACGACATGCAAATGAGACGGAGAAGAGGGGGGTTCGGGGAAGGAGCTCACAGCGATTGCAGTACGCGTCTCAGCGGGCTCGAGGAAGGGTTGGTGACGACATGCGGTCGTCGGCGATCTCGACGGCCGAGAGGTTGAAGACGACGTGATGCTCGTGGTGCGGTGCATCCGGCGTCCTGCGGGTCGTCCAGGAGGCGTAGGCGACGGTGGCAGAGCTTCCACGCAACACAAGAAGGCGAGAGGGGGTCGGGGAGCGCGGTGGTTCACGGCGGCACTTCCATGGCCGCGTCGGCCGTCGCGGGGGAGAGCCAGGGAGAGGAGGGGATGGACGCGAGAGAGAGAGGGAGGGGGGCCCGGGGAAGTGCGTGGCGTCTCCTGGGCGCCGAGGAGGAGCCAGGCAGGCTGGGAGGGAAGAGGTGGCCAGGGCGCGTGCCCACGCACGGCGACCACACGCCCTCCTGCCTACTGGCAGGAGGTTGAAGACGGTGGGGGCGCCTGCTGGGCTGGGCCAACAGTGTTGGGCCGCAGTTGGGCCGCCAGGTAGGTTAGGTAGGTGGCCTAGTGGCCTTCTCTCCCTCTCTTTTATTATTTATTTCAGTTTTTCTAATTTCTGCTACTATTTTGCAAATAAAATACTAACCAAAACACTTTGGTTAATTCTGTAAATTTTTGTGAGGAATATTTGAATTATATCCAAACCACACAACAAATTTCAGAATATTTGGAGCAACCAATATTTAATGGTAAATTTTAAACTCCAACTCAAATACCATAATGATTTAATTCAATGACCAAAATGTCCTGGAAAAATATGCATCATCTCTGGTAGAGGCTTTCACCTTTTTTCCATAAATCATGAACATTTTAAAAGGATATTTTGAGGTCACTGAAAATATTTTGGTTGAACCTATTTCAATTGCATTTGTGCTAGGGTTTATCAATCCCTAATTCAAATTTCTTAAATTTAAACATGATGACATGAATGCTGATGCAACTATTTCACTCAGGTATTCTAGGGATGTGACGACTCACCCCCACTAAACAAGAATCTCGTCCCGATATTCAAGACATGAGGTAAGAAGACAGAGGGGACACAAGACCAACACAATCTTCATGATCCAAGTTGCACCTCATAAGGTTGTTGATTCATAGCATACGTTGATCTTGGCATCCTCGCTTTTGAGATCTTCATCCATGAGATGACGACGGAAAGAAACTCTACTAGGATTGATCTTCTCAAGATCAAACTATACAATCTCAACTTGCGGAATGAGATGTTGAAACATCTCGAGTTGAAACACAAAACACATCGAGAGGGATGGAAGAACAAACGACGGGGTTTGATTTGGTGGGCAACAATTCCACGCTTAGAGAGATGGTGGATGGTGTCAAGGTGGCGAGGAAATAATTGCCATGATCCCGTAAGTGGCAAAAAGAATTACTTTTGATACAAAGATCATTGAAACTCTTTATACCAGCCTGAGGTAATCACAATCGATCGTTGGAAGGGTTCGAAAGAATGGCATACTCTGACTAGGATGGATGATGTGGACTACCTTGTTGAAGACAACGTAACGGATGAATTTTCTTGCGCGTGCTCTCAAGAACTTGAGCATTTCCATATTCATCAAGGTTCTACCAACATCCGAGTTGAGGATCCTGGCAACACATCTTACTACCTTGACGAATAGTGATGGACAATGTAGACACATAGAAAGACAACCCTTTCTCAGATTTCACCTTAGCGAGGCCAAGGGAATGAAATCTGGATGATCGACCGAGAGACATTTAGCACTCCGCTTCTAATGTTCTCCTTCATGTACTGGTTACCACAGTCATGCTTTAAAGCATCAACATAGTCATCAAGTAGTGGTCGGACTTCAGAATACAAAGGATCCATAAGAAAGAACTCCTGGAGTAAATCCTACGAAATCCTTATGGGGAGGTGGCCAACTTCCTCAATCAAGATACTACAATAATAGGTCTTCCGGCTTGATGTGTTTGCCACGACATCCACTTTACCGGTTACAGAGAGACCAATATTATAGTTCTTGGAGTGTGTTCCAACCATCATATCTGCCTGAGATTCAGATCTGGTTGGTGTCAGCATATTCCAGACTCATCAAGTCTAGAAATAAAAATGAAAGTTTGCAACACAATTCGACGATATGACGTTGCGAGATTCTTGGGGAAATGAACTACGGTAGTAAGCTCCAAAACATGAGCTGGTTTTGCTAAACACATGTGAACACGCTGTCCCAGACAAGCATGATCATATAGTAGTCTTATGATAAAATACTACCGAGTTCAGGTGGGGAACCATCATCTAGGTAACGAAGTCTTGTGCATGAGCTAGGATTGGCACAACAACTCCTTTTCCTTGAACAAATCAATCAGTGGCTTGGTGTGCTAGGGACACATTTAGGACAGTATAACTGAGCCAAATCCCAGCCCTCTCACATCCTCTTCACATCTGACCGTCCGTTTTAGTGATAGGGGCATTTCTGGCCATCGGATCTGATGCTTATTACGAGCTCCACCGCACGTGCAAATTCGTGGCCCAACTGTCCTAAAGGGCAGCTGCTCCAGCAGAAAAATCGGACTACTATGGTTTACTCGGGCTTTTCTGCCGGCCCATTAGGCAAAGACCAAGGGGATCGAACTGAATCGGGCGAAGAGGCGATGGACAGCCGAGGGAATGGCTCGATCCTGCCGCCCCGGCAGATGCGGGGATCGCGCGAGGGAATGGCTCCTCGATCCAGCCGCCGCGAGCGATGCGGGGATCTAGACGCCGCGGGTAATGTGGGGATTGCTCGATCCAGCTGACACACGCGGACGATTCAGGCCGGTGCTTTGTTTGATCGAAACTGCTCCACCGAGGTTTGAAGGCGCAATCATTCTTCAGTTTCTCTTCACACATTCATGGCTGGTAATGTTCCGTCCTTTCCACTGCTTCGGGCTAGAGGTGCGTGTATATATGCTGCCTCTCATTAGCAGTCTTCACTCACACCCTTTCCGCTCCGGCAGCAGAACATCCTTCAGCGTGATGCTCGATAGGCTTCCCTGTATTTCTTTTCAGTTAATGTGTGATCTTTCTCCCCCCAGGCAATTACCTTGTCCTGATGTCCTGTTATTCTAAAAAAATAATATTACATACAGGTGATGTTCATGCTGGTTGTAGTCGACTGACTTGGTTGGAATTGGTACTGGCATTTTCTTAGTTCGGCTGCTCATAATTACCAATGGCTTGATAGGTAATTACTATCTTTCGTGTCTTACCATCCATATTCTTATGCCACAATTTGCTTAGATTGTATGTTCCTGTGTTATATGGAACAGGTTATTTAGAACAGTATATTAGAATGTTCCAAAAATGTAGCAATGCTGTCGTAGAGGGAGGAAAAGCCAAATATCTTCTGCTTCTTCTATCCATAAACGAGCAAAGCCGAACAATCCTGTGGATAATTTCTTTCCTAATTACACAAGCGACATCCAGGGGAAAATCATGTCGCCCGTGTTAAATACAGAAAACATGAAATTTTTACACAATCAGGGCCATGGCGTGATGCCACTGGCTGGATACAATTGCCTCACCATTCTTACTCTTGCAGCAAATCCTCCAGCGGTATGGTTCTCGGCTAAGGTTTCCCTCCATCCACATTTTTACCTCCATTGTGAATTTTCTTTAATGCAATTTCTATTGTGTGTCTGTTTGGTGATGCTTCTGTGTAACTCTCTACTTTAGATTTGGCATGGCTAGATCTTTAGAAAGATATACATCTTTGTCGATTATTTAAGGTCAGGTGTTTGTCAAATTGGTTCTTTGCCATCCATGGTGTTGTTGTCTGGCTTGGCCATATGTTAATTGGTGAACTTTATAATTATTAATATATACCGATAAATGTTGCAAGTTTATTCATTCAGTGGGATCATGAGGTCAGGACATAGAGTCCTGCGGCAAAATATGAAAAATCTTAATTAGAGTGACATAATTATATTTTACAAAGCAAAGCACTTCTAGAAAGCTTGTGTGATGAAGCTGTCCCATGATTCTTCATATGCTGTTTCTATCCCATATCAATAAAATATGGATGCTCTGTTTCATACTCTTTAGCTCATTAGTAATTCTTCAAGAAAACACACGCACATAACTACACATTTTATGGATTATTTGGAGTGACACATTTTCATCACTGCTGTCAATTCACTATATAGTAGTGTCATTTCAGTTAATAATGTGTTAGTCGTTACACTTACATATTTCAAACGGGAGTCTTTCCCCAATTACGTTTCCCTCACAGCATTGTTGAGAGTGTCAGAGAAGGCATGACCAGTCCTGCCAGTGTAAACTGGCCAGTGCAAGGAGTGTGCTCGCTGTAAACCTCTGTGACCTCCTCAGGATCAATGTCAACCGGGGTATGCTGATCGACTATGTGCCATCCCGCTTCACCATCAGCAGGAACCAATATTCGTCTTAGTCCGGACCTCAACCTTAAGTTATTGTTCCGATGCCGTTCATATTCAGAATGTTGTATGTGACATGTGATATTTTATATTACACAATATACTTGCAGGTTTAGAAGAATTATTCCCTATGACCATCACTTTTATCTCTTTTTAACATGATCAGGCTATGGAAGTGGCCAGGATGGCTAGGGCATCAAGTATTATCAGGGTGGACTTGAACCCTGCAAAATATGTACAAGTTACAGTCTATTGTTATCTTCAAAAAGAAAAAAGAATGATTTCTGGTAAATGTTAATGGACACACACTGAACTTCAGCAAAAAAAAGGCAGCTAAGAAATTTGGCTGCACCGTCTTTGTAAACCCAAAGGATCACATTTCAAGCAATAGTTATGTTAAGTTCTCTGCCTAAGCATACATTAATCCCTTAATTTGTTCATGGGATGCAATATTGTATCAAATGCTCGCAATTGAATTTGCTCCTGGTGCTTGTCGAGATGACAAACAGTGGAGGCAACAGAGCCGTGGATTGCACTTGCCACATCCACGCCATGATATCTGCCTTTGAATGCGTTCATGATGTATGTTTTCTGTACACTTGTAATTTGATCATTGTCAGCATTGATGTGTCTTCTGCTTTATACTGAGTCATGAAGTCTAAGTGCAGGGGTGAGGCATGGTCAGGCTGGTGGGCGCCCCGCAGAAGGAGGCAGTGTTCAATACCCACCCAATGAATTTCATCAATGAGAAGACCTTCTCAACACTCGCCAATAGCCAGCAGTCTTTAGTTACTGTGTACATGAACATTTTGCACAGTAATGGTTTGTAGTTTCTTTGTTTTTTTTGTTTGCACGTCAGCTTCTCTGTTAATGTCAATGTTTTCTATTTTTTGAACTGAATATAGGCGTCTCCATTGCGCATTCCAAATCAGTTCTGATGTTCTGTCATCTTTTTGTTTGCATAAAGCCAACCAAGTCAAAATTTGGTACCTAAAGACCAAGAAGATCTTGACATGCATGATTTTGACCCAAAAAAATACTAGCCTTCTGCAAATGGCCTTTGCTCTATTATAATGACCATCTTATGCTACAAATTCACAAAAAATCAAAATCCTTTAGAGTATATACTACAACTGCTTTAACTTTCAGGTAAAATAATTTTGTACACAAATACATATAGTTAACTTTTAAACAAGATGCCTACACATCGTTGCATCTATACTTTAACATTCAATATTAAAAAAGACGGGTGCAGCAACGCGCGCCATCGATGATCTAGTATAGAACGAAGGTTGCAAGTCTCCGAACCACAGAATACTTCGCACGTATGCCTGACCGATTTGGGATTATTCCAAAAGAAGCAACATTGACTTTCTTGAATCCACGGCGGCAACTTGCATCAGATGCACATGAATTAGAGGAAGTCACTACTTTCATCCAAACACATGCTTCATGAACGAAACATGAAGAAATGCTTACACAAGTTTCCAACACTAAGTTGATGTTCAACATGAGTCATGGGGGAAGACAAAATGCTGCTGATGAGTTCAACAGCAACTCATCGTAATTTCCATATCACTGGACTTCCACCATCATGTGAACACGGTGATAGCATTGGTCAGACCAAAAGATGTAATGGTGTATGCTCGAGGGATCAACCACGAGTAAGACAACATTACGAACATCGTTGGTTCTGATTTGACTTGACGATATCCCATACTTGAGTCAAAGTTTTGACAAGGCAATAGATCCAACAAATGATCACGAGGACCAATTGGTGAAGATATCATTTTCCTTCAACACACACACAAACACAAAGATAACCCTTCAGAAAGAACCAAATTCGGCAAAGCTTTTATGTTCCAACTCTCCAAGTTGTTGTTTAGCTTAACCAACTAGCTCAGGGGTATCCAACACAGATTCTTGGAGAAGGGGTGGTTTACAAGAAACGAACTTGATCACGAACTCAACATAACAGTCAGGGGACAACCTGGTAATGCTTCCGAGAAGATATCTGGAAAATCACGAACCACCGATATGACTCTAAGCTCGAGAACAATCTTGCTTTTCAAGGCAAGAAGACATGATCAGAAGAGTAAGGGATTCAATTCTAACTCAAAGATCGAAGAATGCACCAAAAATAAGGACAAGATAGCATGATCAATCCTATAATGGTGGTTTGATAACCAACACGCTAAGAATGATATTAGTGTCCATTAACTACCGAGCAACACTGTTGCTAGGAGTATTGATTTCACACATCATGGTTCACTTGCCGACATTCCGGTTGCAACAACACGGGACCGAGGAATGAAAAATGATGGCAAGAGGTATCACTGCGTCAAGAATTCATGAGAGATGGTGCAATTCCCATGACAATCCTGACATAAAGGGGGTAATACTCCAGGGTAGAACAGAGTCAAAAGCTGGATTGGCATTTGATTTGCAGATTACAACTTCTTTGACCCAATACCGGATATGGATGAGGTACTGGAGTTTGTTTCTCCTAGTCATTCTGGAATAGAATGCCTTGACATACCACAAGAATAATAGGCATCGACAGCGAATGCACGCATACTCTTGACTATCAATTGATAGGCTAAGGTCGGAATACAACTAAAGGGGGACAACTCAAAGAACATATAATTTTCTGAGTTGTGGATGAATAGATTAATTTGTCGAACCAAGTTCAACAGGTTTCTTCCAGATAACCCATGCAGAAAGGTAGAACTGGTAGATTCACAATGTAGAACGAAGAACTCATCAAGAGCACTCTGATTGTGATCTTTTGATCCAACAAACTTCTCCCACAAGTGGTTCATAGTATTTGGAAGAAGGAAATACCACGGACCTCGAGGACTAATGCAAAGGTTACTAATAACCTAAAGGAACGAGCAAACACTATCAACATGAAGTAAGTAGGGTGAATCTCGGGTTCAAAAACCCAGGAGTAGAATGCCTACTACTAAGTGGCATCACGGGATGCTTTCGAGAATGGTGGCCAGAATCATCACACTGGGACACAAAACATGGCTAGATTACTGAGAGGTTCTCTAAGACAAGTAGGGTCATAATAATAGCTCCAACATAAATGTTGAGGTAGTGGTACCTCAACACACCGGTTAGTATGGTTAATCTGGCCCAAAGGGACAGCGGAAACAGAAAGAATGGATTTGCAAATGCATCAGACTATTTAGAAACCTGGGATGACTCGGACAGCATAACGGCTATAATTACTCAAAAGATTTGAGACAACCTGCAGAAATGGTGGCATAACCACTCAACATCACAATATCAAGGTTCTGAGGCCAGCTATGAACATAAGGAAGTAGTAGGAACTGAACTGAGGCTTGAACTCAATAATCCTAGGCAACTACGGTTTAGTAACATGTCATCCTGAGAGATAGAAGAGAAGCCTAGTTCTTAACCCCGTAGAAAAGATAAGATGACTCAGATCAGAAGGTCGTGAGGATAAGGAGTAAAAAGAGACTTACGTTCCCATCCACAATCAATTCCCTTATATAACTAAAGCATTTCTAGACTCAACTTCGACCAGGTTGGCTTAGTAATCCTACAGGCAGTCAAGCTCTGATACCAACGCTGTCAGGACCCCGATTCCAAGTCACATCGATCTAGCCGGTAACACCTCATATCACTTCGCGGCCTCACCCACGGTATTCCATGGGTGTCGCCTTACCATGCCCCAGGACCGTTTGCGCCTTTTGGCTCACGTATATGATAGTGTCACTAGCATCCATATGACAGAGAACCCGGACCGACATGGCTAGTCGTGAACCCAAAGCGGCACTAACCTATGGGGACATGCATACATGAATCACATCGAGCATGTCGGTCAGCAGCTTGTGAATCCGGGCTGTAGCACTGGGCTAACAGGACTCCGGGAACCCGGGGTGTAGCAGGCTAGGCAGGACTCCGGATGTCATCGCGTGACATTTCCCCGAAGGGACAGACACAGGAACGAAGTGAAACACATGTCAGCCAATCAAGTGTCCTGACCAGTAGTGCTGGGCTAATAGGACTCCGGTGAACCGGGCTGTAGTGGACTACTATGGCTCATGGAAGCACTAGACTACATTTCCCCATAAGAGAGGCTGCCAAGGATAAACAACTAGATTGTCGGATCCCACACATACCAAGCATTTCAATCATACACACAATATGCTCGATATGTGTAAATACAACATGGCATCACAACATAACTCTACGACTCAAGTATTTATTCATTAGGCTCCGAGGAGCGAGATATTACACACATGGGTCTTATGACCCATCATTCAGAGCATACAATCAAAGCACATGCAGAAGCATAACATGTTTGATTACAAACATCTACGAATGAAAAAGGCTAAGAAGCCTGACTATCTACCAGATCCTGCCGAGGGCACAAGATCGTAGCTGAGGTATCAAGCTAAACGTCGAAGTCCACACGGAACTACTAGCAAGACTGAGGTCTCTCTGCAAAACATAAAATAGGCAAACATGAGTACAAATGTACCCAGCAAGACTTACATCAGAACTATCTACATATGGATTGGTATCAATAAAGGGGGTGGTGGAGTTTAACTGCAGCAAGCCAGCTTTGACTCAATGGCTAACCTGAACAATGACTGCAAGCAACTCTTTTGAGGTGGCGCACACGAGTCCACATATTCACCATTCAATACACCACTATGGATCTGCTCTCGTCTCCCTACGAGAAGGCCATCCATAGCACCCACACTTATCTTGCGAGTTTTAGAGTATCCACTTTCACTTGTCTATGAACTATGCAAGGGGTCCAAGTTTCCATATCCGAGGAATCCGGCTATTTGAATAGATAATGATAACCCTTCAGGGGTGTACTTCTTCACACACGCTCCCACCACTTACCATCGTTTACACGACATGCACTCGGCAACCTTCAAGCGGAAGCCCAACGAGGGTGTCGGCCACGGCCTACCTAAACACTCAAGTCTCTAGTCCAGGTTTATCGCCTATCCAGGTTCCATCCTCAGGGAGTCTGGCCGAGGTTTCCACATACGGCCCCGCACGATGTGAACTGGGTTCCTGACACACCAAACGGGCGCCCGGTACACCGTGCCATGGTGTATCTACCGCATCATAGCCCACCCCTAGGGTCAGCGCTACGCACGGCCGCCAACACATAACCTACAAACACCAGAAACTAGTTGCAACTCCTGGACAGAGTACTAGGGTGATTAAGAAGCCAAGAGGGTCAATTAAGGATCCCAATGAGTGGTAGTAGCTGTGCATGGATCAAAGGCACAGAACTCAGTTCTTAAGAACGGTTTCAATAAGACAACCCACCATGTACTCCTACATGGCCTCTCACTGCTACCTTTACCAAATCGTGTTCACACACTTAGCTCACACACAGTAGGACATGTTCATCACCATTCCAATTCATTCCCGATGAATCGGACCCGACACAACTCTATGCAATAGCAGGCATGACAAACAAGCATGAATGAGTAGGCACATCAGGGCTCAAACAACTCCTACTCATGCTAGTGGGTTTCATCTATTTACTGTGGCAATGACAGGTCATGCAGAGGAAAGGGGTTCAACTACCGCAGCATGTAACAGTTGAATCGTTGTTGTCCAAATGCAGTAAAAGAGAGCAGGAGCGACAGAGTGGGATTGTATCAGAATGAACAAGGGGGTTTTGCTTGCCTGGCACTTCTGAAGATAATATAGCTCTTCATTGGTGTCATCGAACTCATCGTCGGAACACGTCTATCGAGAGGGGACAACCACCGGCAAACACAGAAAGAACACAATCAATGCAAATGCGACAATATGATGCATGATCATGACATGGAAATATGCTATGATTTGTAATAATGCATCTAGCAACAATTTAAATGAAGTCCATATGAACCAAGGGTTCATATGAAAACTCCATAAGGCGTATTTAAAATTCCATTATCATGTTTTCACTTATACAGGGAGTATAAGTTGGTTGAACATGCATGAAAGTAGCATAAATGGATAGATTAGATTTTTCTGATAATTTTTCATATATAATTTATTTCATTCTGAGTTATAGATTATTTTCTATGATTATTCAAACTTTTGGATATTTTATGGAATTTACTGATTATTAATAAATCCAGAAAATGTATTACTGCGTCAGCATTGGGTCTTGCTGACGTCAGCAGATCAACAGGAGCCGTCCAGGTCAAACCTGACCAGTGGGGCCCATTGGTTAGGTGACCCAATGCTGCCTAGGTCACAGACAGGTGGGGTCGGGTCAACGGCCACGTCAGCAAGTCAACACTGACGTGTGGGGCCACTGTGGTTAGTTTAAGCTAAATAGAGAAATAAACTACGGTTAACTAAAACATGGGGCCCAAGTATCAGTGACTCAGGGGGGGGGGGTTAATCAGCAGGGTCATTAGTGGCTAATGACGGGCCACGTCATCTCACCGGAGTTCAATGCCGGCAAGCACACAGACGCGGCGGCGACCATCGGAATGGCTGCTCCGGCGACCAAAACGATGGCCGAGCCCACCTACGAGGAGCTGGGGCTCATGCGCATCCAACTGTGGCAGGGGGGGCGCAAGGTGACCGGAGTTGGGCACGGCGTCAACCTCGGCGGCGGCCGGAGCTACAGTGTCGAGCGGAACGGGGCTGCGGAGCACGATAGGAGGAGTTGGGTGATGCGTTCAGCTCCTGGGAGCTCAGTGAGCACGGCGACACGCTCAGGCGCGAGCTATGTCATCAGTAGCCGCGGTGGCGACGAAGCGCAACGGCGGCGAGCTTCGGTGAGGGTGGGGAATTTCTCTACGGCATGCAAACGAGACGGAGAAGAGGGGGGTTCGGGGAAGGAGCTCATGGCGGTGGCAGTACGCATCTCAGCGGGCTCGGGGAAGGGTTGGTGACGGCATGCGGTCGACGGTGATCTCGGCGGCCGAGAGGTTGAAGACGACGCCATGGTCGTGGTGCGGTGCATCCGGCGTCCTGCGGGTCGTCCAGGAGGCGTAGGCGACGGTGGCGGAGCTTCCACGCAACACGGGAAGGCGAGAGGGCGTCGGGGAGCGCGGTGGTTCACGGTGGAGCTTCCATGGCCGCGTCGGCGGTCGCAGAGGAGAGCGAGGGAGAGGAGGGGATGGACGCGAGAGAGAGGGAGGGGGGCCCGGGAAGTGCGTGGCGTCTCCTGGGCGTCAAGGAGGAGCCAGGCAGGCTGGGAGGGAGGAGGTGGCCAGGGCGCGTGCCCACGGGCGGCGACCACACCCCCTCATGCCTACTGGCAGGAGGTTGAAGACGGTGGGGGCGCCTGCTGGGCTGGGCCAACAATGCTGGGCCGCCAGGTAGGTTAGGTAGGTGGCCTAGTGGCCTTCTCTCCCTCTCTTTTATTATTTGTTTCAGTTTTTCTAATTTCTGCTACTATTTTGCAAATAAAATACTAACCAAAACACTTTGGTTAATTCTGCAAATTTTTGTGAGGAATATTTGAATTATTTCCAAACCACACAACAAATTTTAGAATATTTGGAGCAACCAATATTTAATGATAAATTTTAAACTCCAACTCAAATACCATAATGATTTAATCCAATGACCAAAATGTCCTGGAAAAATATGCATCATCTCTGGTAGAGGCTTTCACCTTTTTTCCATAAATCATGAACATTTTAAAAGGATATTTTGAGGTCATTGAAAATATTTTGGTTGAACCTATTTCAATTGCATTTGTGCGAGGGTTTATCAATCCCTAATTCAAATTTCTTAAATTTAAACATGATGACATGAATGCTAATGCAACTATTTCACTCAGGTATTCTAGGGTTGTGACACGACGGAAGGAAACTCTACAGGATTGATCTTCTCAAAGATCAAGCAAATCATGATAAACTCATGGAATGAGATGTTGAAACATCTCGAGTTGAGACACAAAACACATCGAGAGGGATGGAAGAACAAACGACGAGGTTTGATTTGGTGGGCAACAATCCCACGCTTAGAGAGATCGTGGATGGTGTCAAGGTGGCGAGGAAATAATTGCCATGATCCCATAATGGGGCACCTTGGGGAAGGTGACTCGTAGAGTTATTCCCTTAAATGGAAGAAAGAATTACTTTTGATATCTACATCATTGAAACTCTTTATACCAGCCTAAGGCAATCACAATCGATCGCTTGGCGGAGTTCAAAGGAATGGCATATCCGGATTCGAATGGATGATGTGGACTACCTTGTTGAAGACAACGCAAGGAATGATTTTTTCTTATCATCAGAAATGGATGGGACCCATGGTAGGACAACTTTTGGAGGTGATCCTGACCAGGAATTACCGAGATGGGTAGTCCAAGGTTGAATGGCACAATGGCGGTGCAAGCTATGAACAAAATGCAAATGTTGGGAATGATTCTAGTAATTTGGGAGAAACTCAACAGTAGAGAGTGATTCCACTGTTAGAAAGGTTATGGCATAATCGAAGAAACTAAGAGGAGATCCCAATTAATGCCGACGATAATCCTGGTGCTTGCGCGTGCTCTCAAGAACTTGAGCATTTCCATAATCATCAAGTTTTACCAATATCCGTGTCAAGGATCCTGGCAACACAACATACTACCATGACGAATAGTGATGGACGATGTAGATGTAAAGGGAGATAATACCTTCTCAGATTTCACCTTAGCAAGGCCAAGGGATCAAAATCTGGATGATCGACTAAGAGATTTAGCACTCTGCTTCTAATGTTCTCCTTGATGTGCTAGCATAACCCATTTATTGATATGGTTTGGTATCTAGGACATCAAGTAAAAGGTCGGACTTCGGGAACTCAAAAATCCATAAGGAACTACTATTGGAATAAATTCTACGAGATCCTTATGGGGAGGTGGCCAACTTCTTCAAACAAGATACTACAATAATAGGTCTTCCGGTTGGGTGTGTTGGCCACGTCATCCACTTTATCGGTTACCGAGAGACCAATATTATAGCTCTTGGGAGAACGTCCCAACCATCACATCTGCCTGAGATTCAGATCTGGTTGGTGTCAGGATATTCCAGACTCATAGAGTCTAGAAAGAAAAATGAAAGTTTACAACACAAATCGACGAGATGACATTGCGAGATTCTCGGGAGATGAACTATGATAGCAAGCTCCAGAACATGAGTTGGTTCTGCTACAACATGTGAACATGTTGTCCCAGACAAGCATGACCACGTAGTAGTCTTATAATAAAACACTACCGAGTCCAGGTGGGGAGCCATCATCAAGGATATCGAAGTCCTTGCATAAGTCTTGCTCTCAAGAAGAGACTTCTTATCCTTGAACAAATCAATCAGTGGCTTGGTGTGCTAGGGATATGTATAGAATGAAGATGATCAGTCTATCAGACCATAGAATACTTCGCACATGCATGACTGACTTGGGATGATTCCAGAGGAAGCAAAACAAACTTTCTCGAATTCAAAGTGGCAACTTACATCAAATGCACGTGAATCAAAGGAAGTCACTTCTTTCATCCAAACATATACTTCATGAATAGGGCATGAAGAAAATGCTTACACAAGTTTCCAACACTAGCTGGATGTTCAACACAAATCATGGAGGAGACAAAATGCTGCTGATGGGCTCAATAGCAACTCATTGGAAGTTCCATATCACTGGACTTCCACCATTATGTGAACAATGTGATAGTATTGGTTTGACCAAAAGATGTAATGGTGTATGCTCGAGGAGTCAACCAGGAGTAGACAACATTACGAATATCATTGGTTTTGATTTGATTCGAGGATAGCCCACACTCAAATCAAGGTTGGACAAGACGATAGATTCAAGAACTGATCACGAGGATAAATCGATGAAGATATCATCTTTCTTCAACACACACACAACACAAGGATATCCCTTCCGAAATGAACTAAGTGGGAAAAGCTTTCATCTTCCAACTCTACAAGTTGTTGTTTAGCTCAACCAACTAGTTCAGGGTACCCAACACAGAATATTGGAGAATGGGTGGTTTGGAGGAAACCAATACGATCACGGACTTAACATAGCGGTCAGGTGACAACCTGGTAATACTTCCGTGAAGATATCCAGAAATCACGAACCACCGATATGACTTTAAGCTCGAGAACAATCTTGCTTTTCAAGGCAAGATGACATGATCAGAAGAGTAAGGGATTCAATTCTAACTCAAAGATCAAAGAGTGCACCAGAAATAAGGACAAGATAACACGAGCAATCCTAGAATAGTGATTCGATAACCAACACACCAAGAATGATATTAATGTCCATTAACTACCAAGCAACACGGTTGCTAGGAGTATTGATTTCACACATCACAATTCACTTGTCGGCATTTCGGTTACAACAACACAAAACCGAAGAATGAATAATGATGGCGAGAAGTAACACTGCGTCAAGAATTCATGAGAGATGGTGCAATTCTCACGACAATCCTGACATAAAGGGGGTAATACTCCAGGGTAGAACAGAGCAAAAGCTGGATTGGCATTTGATCTACAAAACACAACTACTTTGACCCAATCCTGGATATGGATGAGGTACTGGAGTTTGTTTCTCCTAGTCATTCTGAAATAGAATGGCTTAACGGACCACAAGAATAATAACATCGATAACACGGATGCACAATTACTCCTGACTATCAATTGATAGACGATGGTCAGAATACAAATGAAGAGGGACAACTCAAGAGGACATATATTTTTCTGAGTTGTGGATGCATAGATTAATATGTCGAACCAAGTTCAACAAGTTTCTTCCAGATAACCCATGCAAAAAGGTAGATCTGGCAGAATCACAATTATGAATGGAGAACTCGTCAAGAGTACTCTGATTCTGATATTTTGGTTCAAAGAACTTCTGCCTTAATGGTTCATGGTATTTGGAAGAAGGAAATACCACGGACCTCGAGGACTGTCGCAAGGTTACTAATATCCTAAAGGAACGAGCAAACACTATCAACAGGAGGTGACTGGAGTGAATCTCGGGTTCAAACCCAGGAATAGAATACCTACTAACTAAATGGCATCACGGGATGCTTTGGAGAATGATGGCCAGAATCATCACACTAGGAACACAAGACATGGCTAGATTACTAGGTGAACCTC
Source organism: Triticum aestivum (assembly GCF_018294505.1). Classification (NCBI taxonomy): domain Eukaryota; kingdom Viridiplantae; phylum Streptophyta; class Magnoliopsida; order Poales; family Poaceae; genus Triticum; species Triticum aestivum. Next base: position 592,656,997 of record NC_057812.1, on the reverse strand, counting down.
TAAAACACCCAGGGTCATAATACTAGCTCCAACATATATGTTGAGGCAACAGAGTGCCTCAACTCACAAATTAGTGTCGTTAATCTGGCCCAAAAGGATATCAGAAATGGGAAGAAAGGATTTGCAAATGCATCAGACTGTTTAGAGATCTGGGATGACTCGAACAGCATAATGGTTGTAAATGCTCAAAATTATTTGAGACATCCTCCAAAATGGTGGCATGACCACTTAACATCATAATATCAAAGTTTCGAGACCAACTATGAACACACGAAAGTACTAGAAACTGAACTAAGACATGAATCCATCAATCCTATAAGTCTATGGATTAGTAACACGTCATCCTGATAGATAGATGAGAAGGCCTAGTTCTTAACCCACGTAGAATGAGAAAAGAATGACTCAGATCAGAGGGCATAAGGTAAAGGAGTAAAAGAACCTTACGTTCCCTTCCACAATCAATTCCCCTACATATAACTAAAGCATTTCTAGACTCGACATCGACCAGTTTGGCTTGGCAATCCTACAGGCAGTCAGGTTCTAATACCAAAGCTGTCAGGACCCCGATTCCAAGTCACATCGATCTAGATGGTAACACCTCATATCACTTTGCGGCCTCACGCATGGCATTCCCATGGGTGTCGCCTTACCATGGCCCGGGACCATTTGCGCCTTTTGGCTCACGTATATGATAGTGTTGCTAGCATACATATGACAGAGAACCCGGGCCGACATGGCTAGTCGTGAACCCAAAGCAGCACCAACCTATGGGGACCGGCATACATGAATCGCATCGAGCATGTCGGTCAGCAGCGTATGAATCCGGGCTGTAGCACTGGGCTAACAGGACTCCGGGAACCCGGGCTGTAGCAGGCTAGGCAGGACTCCGGATGTCACTGTGTGACATTTCCCCGAAGGGACAGACACGGGAACGAAGTGAAACACAAGCCGGCCAGTCAAGTGTCCTCAGAAGTAGTGCTGGGCTAGCAGGACTCTAGTGAACCGGGCTGTAGCGGACTACTATGGCTCATGGAAGCACTAGACTAAATTTCCCCATAAGAGAGGCTGCCAAGGATAAACAACTAGACTGTCGGATCCCACACATACCAAGCATTTCAATCATACACAAAATATGCTTGATATGTGTAAATACAACATGGCATCACAACATAACTCTACGACTCAAGTATTTATTCATTAGGCTCCGAGGAGCGAGATATTACAAACATGGGTCTCATGACCCAACAATCATAGCATACAAATCAAAGCACATGCGGAAGCTTAACATGTGTGAGTACAGACATCTACAAATGGAAAAGGCTAAGAAGCCTGACTATCTACCAGATCCTGCCGAGGGCACAAGATCGTAGGTGAGGTATCAAGCTAAACGTCGAAGTCCACGCGAAACTACTAGCGAGACTGAAGTCTCTCTGCAAAACATAAATTAAGCAAACGTGAGTACAAAAGTACTCAGCAAGACTTACATCAGAACTAGCTACATATGCATCGGTATCAACAAAGGGGGGTGGTGGAGTTTAACTGCAGCAAGCCAGCTTTGACTCGGTGGCTATCTTAAACTACGACTGCAAGTAACTCTTTTGAGGTGGAGCACACGAGTCCACATATTCACCATATCAATACACCACTATGGATCCGCTCCCGTCTCCCTATGAGAACGCCATCCATAGCACTCACGCTTATCTTGCGCATTTTAGAGTATCCACTTTCACTTGTCTATGAACTGTTATAGGCAACCCAGAAGTCCTTTACCGTGGACGTGGCTATTCCAATAGATCATTTATAACCCTGCAGGGGTGTACTTCTCCACACATGTTTCCACCACTTAGCGTTTGCACACGATATGTGCTCGACAGACTTCAAGCGAAAGCCGACGTGGGTGTAGACCATGACCTGACTAACCACACAAGTCTCTAGTCCAGGTTTATCGCCTATTCGGGTTCCATCCGCGGGGAGATCCGGTCGGAGTTTTGCTCACAGCCCCAAACGATGTGTGCAGGGTTCCCGAGACACCAAACGGGCGCCCGGTACACCATGCCACGGTGTATCTACCACATCATAGCCCACCCCTAGGGTCAGCGCTACGCACGGCCGCCAACACATATCCTACAAACACTAGAAACTAGTTGCAACTCCTGGACATAGGACAAGGGCGGTTAATAAGTCGAGCGGGGTCATATTTCAGGGCCCAACATGTGGTAGTAGCTATTTCATGGATCACAAACATAGAACTCAGTTCCTAAGGACGGCTTCAATGAGACAACCCACCATGTACTCCTACATGGCCTCTCATCGCTACCTTTACCAAATCGTGTTCACACACTTAGCTCACACACAGTAGGACATGTTCATCGCCATTCCAATTCATCCCCGATGAATTAGACCTGACTCAACTCTAAGCAGTAGCAGGCATGACAATCAAGCATGAATGAGTAGGCACGTCAGGGCTCAAACAACTCCTACTCATGCTAGTGGGTTTATCTATTTACTGTGGCAATGACAGGTCATGCAGAGGAAAGGGGTTCAACTACCGCAACATGTAACAGTTGAATCGTTGTTGTCCTAATGTAGTAAAAGAGAGCAGGAGCAAGAGAGTGGGATTGTATCGGAATGAACAAGGGGGTTTTGCTTGCCTGGCACTTCTGAAGATATCATTGGGTCTTCATCAGTGTCAACGACACAGCGTTGGTACAATGTCTATCGAGATAGGACAACCACCGGCAACAGAGAAGGAACACAATCAATGCAATGCACAACATGATGCATGATAATGACATGGCAATATGTTGTTGATTGAGCTAATGCAACTAGCAACACATTTAAATGAAGTTGGTTTAAACCTAAAGTTCAAATTCAAACTCCACATGTGGTTATTTAAATACCATTCATTTGATTTGTCCTAAACAGTGGCCTTAAGTTGTTCTAACATGCATGAAAATGGTACAGATGGATATATTGGATTTTTCTGATAATTTTTCATATATAATTTATTTCATTCTGAGCTACGGCTGAATTTCTATGATTTTTGGAAGTTTAAAGCAATTTCAGGAATTTCCAGAATTGCTTTTAATCCAGAAATTACATTATTGCGTCAGCACTGCGTCAGGGTGACGTCGGCAGTCAACAGGCGTCGACCAGGTCAAACCTGACCAGTGGGACCCACTAGTCAGTGACTTAGTCAACTAACTAAGTTAGTTAGCCCTAACTAACTGGGCAGGGCCCACTAGTCAGTGACTGTACTAACTAACCTAACTAGTTAATTAGTGCTAACTAGGGTAATTAGTCGGGCGGGGCCCGCAAGTCAGTGAGAGAGAGGGGGAGGTCAAACCAGGCAGTGGGGTCAACCCACGCCGGTCAACGGGTCAGCGGTCGCCGGCGTTTAGCCGTCGGCGAGTCCAGACGCGGCGGAGCACGTCGGGATCACTTCCCTGCACCCAAACGAGCGGCCGAGGGCAGCTGCGGGGAGCTGGAGCTCACCCGCATTCAGCGCGGCACGTAGTGGCAGTAGGGACGGCCGGAGCTCGCCGGAAACGAGCTCGGGGCGGTGGCGTTTGGGTGAGCGCGGTGATGCAGAAGCAGTGGCCGTGGAAGCACGCGTGTGACCCCTACAGCGGCTACGCGAGGCAGCGAGTGTGTTGGACACGACGCCCTGACCAAATGGTCGTCAAAGTCGTGTCCGCGGCGAGTGCAGGCGGCGGCGCAGTCGGGCAAAAGGGGCGTGGCGGCTACAGAGTGCAAGAGAGAGAACAGAGAGGGGGTGATTAGAAGCTCACGTAGAACACGACAAGCGAGTCGGTGATCTCGGGGAGGGGCTGATGAGGACGGGATGTCACCGGCGATCTCGGCGGCCGAAGGACGAAGACGAGGTCAGGGTGGTCGCGTCGAGGCACGCGAGCGCTCGGGGCTCGGGTGAGACGACATAGCGGACCGCGGCGGTTCTTCTGGACACGCTGGATGGGCGAGGGAGGGTCGATGGACGCGGCAATGATGAGCGGCGGCGACAGCAGCACTCGGTGGCGCTGCGGAAGCGAGCAGAGGAGGGAGAGGGAGTCCTGGGAGATAGGGGAGAGGTGCAAGGGGTCGAGGGGAGTGCGTGGCGCCCTCGGGTGCCTCCAGCGGCGAGCAGGTAAGCAGGAGGTGGCCGACGCATGGTGGGCACACACCCTCGTGTCCTTCTATCAAGAGGAGGACGACGACTGGCAGATGGCTGCGTGGGCTGGGCTTCACAGTAACTGGGCCGAGGTAGGCTACAGGTAAGTCTGTGTTCTGTTTTATTTTTCTGTTCTCTTTTCTATTTTTTTGTAATTGTTTTGACTTAAATAAAATGCTAAGGCATTTTCAAAAACCCTGAAAATAATTGTGGGCACTTTTGAAAATATTTCCAATAGCCCTCAACCACTTTCAGAATTATTTGGGCATTTTAATTATTTATAGCAATTAAATGCCCAAATTCAAAAACTTTATGAATTCATTCAAAAATCCGAAGTGACCTAGGAATATGTGCACCATTTTTGGCAGAGGTTCTAGACCAATTCAAAAATGATGAACTTTTCCAAAGGAATTTTGGGTTCATTGAAAATGATTTTTTATTTCAACCTAGTTGGATTCATCTGTGCTAGGGTTTCAACAGTCCCCAATTCAAATTCGTAAGAATTTAAAGATGATGCAACACATGACTAGCTAGCTCAGAGCATACTAGAACTCGGGATGTGACACCCCACTCGGCTCACTTCCTGGAAGGAGAAGGGCCTGTTCTGGGGCTCATCGGTGGAGCTGGACGGACTCCAGAAGTGTATCCGGAACATGGTAGGCAAGAAACTCAAGCTTTTCAACATAGTCCAGGTCATGCTCTTCCGCCGGGTCCTCCCGTGTCAACAACGGGCTTTCAACTTATGGGAGTTCGACCCGGTCCAGCACCAGACTCTATGCGAGCTCTTCGACACGACGCACAAGGATGTCTGGAAGGTGCTGTTCAAGGGCGCCGAGTTCCCCTCCCCTTACCGAGGACCGCGGGCTAAGCGCGACGCGCCCTGCGAATCCGGTAAGTTCTATACATCTCGTAGGGTATTTATTTTCCAAAGTTTAACCATGTGTGGGATCTGAGCTTCCATGCCTTTGACAGGACTGGGTGGAGACCTCGGAGAAGATTGACTGCCCGGCTCCTCTGCCCGAAGACCCTGCAGACGCTCTCCTGACGGAGATGCGGACTCTGGCTCCTTATGAGGTGCCGGAGAAGAAGATCAAGAAGAAGACCACGGGAACCCGAAAGAGTTCCCGGCGCCAAGTGGTATCGGACTCATCGTCCGATAACTCCGAGATGCACTCCTCCCGTGAAAACGAGGAGGAGGAAGATGAAGGTTCTCCCCCTCCAACCGGGGGAGACAAGAAAAGGAAGGCCGCCCCAACCGGGGAGGCCGGAGGGTCCAAGAAGGCAAGGACTCTCCTTCCGGACTATTCCACCACTGCCGCCGATAGTGAAGACGAGTGGTTACTCAGGGCCAAGCCCCTGGCGAAGTCGTAAGTATTCAGATACCAGAGTAACTCATAGAATACTTTTATTGCACTGCTTTTCCTAACGCCGAATATGATCATACAGTCCGCCCCGAGCCCGTATCGATGTATCCTCGTCGGGTGGTTCCTTGGACTCGTCGGATATGAATAGCGATTCACTTCCAACCGCCTCCTCTCCTCGCCCTACGGACAATGTCGAGGTATTGTCTCAAGGGGCACCGAGCCGGGGGGAGGTAGTCCTGGAGGCGCCTCAAGGCGACCTTCCGGACTCCAGGCGCAAAGGGAGCAAGACTCCCAAGGGCTCCAAGTTCGGCCCTCAGCCGAACACCGCGCCGGAACCTCCAGTGGTTCCGGACTCCGACAGGTGGCCCCCTTCCAAGAGGGGCAAGCCGCCCATGCCAGTGACCTCTATCCATCCAGAGGCACCGGACAACCTGCTGGGAGCGCTTCGCGGCACTTCCATCGACGAAGAGCACCACACTATTATGAGTGCGGTGATCAAGAAGGTTCAGTCCGCCAAAAGCGGACTGACTGAAGCCTGTGCCAGCCTTCTAAGAGGCTTTGAGGTAAGTATTTAAAATAGAGGAAAATATTACCGCATAGACAGTAGCCCCTGATGCTCTGTTTGGTGTTCACAAAGAAAAGCCGAATAGAGGATCAAATAATATCTGCAGGAGTCTAATATAAGTATGTCTGTATGCGTATGCAGGCTTCGCTGCTGACCTCTGCCACACTGACTGTGGAGGTCGCCGCACTGAAGCAGAACCTCGAGCAGTATGAGAAAGAGCTCGGCCTTGCCAAGAGGCGGCTCGAGGAGAACAAAGGTAAGTAATACCTTGTCTATATATATAAAAGATGTGGTTGCAAAATGATAGGATCATCATGGATGTGCCAGGGGCCACGACCGAAGTGGCGACCCTGAAGAAAGCGCTGTCCGAGGCTGAAAACAAAGCGGCCAAGGAGTGCATCGAGTGGGAGAAACAGGAGGCACGGGTGGGCCAGGTGCAGCAAGAGCTCCAGGCTCTCGTGAAGAAGCACGAGACTTTGGAGCTTGACTCGAATACGCGAGAGTCTGAGCTTGCCGCAGCCCTCGAGAGCACAAAGCATGCCAAGGCTGAAGCGCAAAAGGCCCTCCAGGAAATTGAGGCGATGAGGAAGATAGCGGTGGGTAAGGCATTCATTATGCAAAGCAAGCATGTGAAAGTAAATTACTTGTTACTTACTCGAGTCCGGAGCTCTCCAGGAGCATTCGCAGATTTGCCCCGCAGCGTGTCGGATGCCGCAAAGTACTACCAGGCCGAGGAGGGAAGCTCGACGGAGAAGTTGTTCTGGTCTCAGTATACTGGGACCGAACACCCGATGCCTGTGAGTGACCAGCTGAAGCAACTGGTCGAGCTGCACAAGGCCGCCAAACAGGCCATGAGGGGCCTTATAGTCCGGATGTGGTCTGGCGACTCCCTTCCCAACAGCTACTTCGGCCTGGTGAGGTGGCTTGTGGATGCCTGCCCATGGCTGGAAGTCATAAAGCGGTCCGTCTGCATCGAAGGTGCACGCCGGGCTTTTGCCGGTGCGAAGGTGCACTGGGCCAAGATGGACGACGAGAAGCTGGTAAAGGAGGGGCCGCCGCAGGGCAAGGAGCATCGCCACCCTGAAATGTATTATGAGGGTGTCCTGAAGGGTGCCCGTCTTGTGGTGGACGAGTGTGCGAAGGATGTAATTTTTGAATGAACTTGATCGTGTGATCCTGTATTATGAAAACTTGTTCATGTGCGCTATGCAATGCTTGTTTGAATTTAAAATATTACCTTCTATGCGGCTGTTTATCAAATATGAGAGATGGCCAATCGTCGGCTTCTGCTCCCATGCCACGAGTGCTGGGGTGTTCGGGATAAATCTGAGCACTCTTTTTCCCATTGTTGGGTCCTTCAAGGGAGGTGCTCAGCGCAACGAACAAGGCAATCGGACTATAATGCTTTATCACTCACACTTAGCCATAGAAGTCTACAATTTTAAATTTTGGCGAAGCCCCTAGTATTCGGAAGGCCGAATTCGGGGCGCTATACACGCCTAAGCCGGACAAGGCCGACTCCTCGCCCTAAGCGGCATAAGTCTTTAGGGACTCGAGACCTCTTGAACAGCGACTAGCTCTCGCCTTATCATGACAGTCAGTTTTAGCTTTCCCTACTGAGGTGCTTGCCCAGATGAACCGGGGCACAATCGCAGTAGTTCTCCCAGTGCTACCTTAGCCGATATAGCGGAACGTAAGGTACCAAAACATGGCAGCCGGGCAAACCCAACTATTGACCCAAGACATGATTCGGATTTGATGCATATAATGCTATAAGTTCGGGGTGCCACACTGTCGAAATTGTTCGGACTTCTCACGCCGTATTATGGGGTACGCGTAAGCCCCTGGCGTATTGGCCATACCAGAGTGTACAGATGCTGAATGTCATGAATGAACATATATATAAAAGAATAGAGAATGCTATAATAGACTAGTGTTATGCATTGTTTATTCAAAAAGGTGCGTCGAAGCATAATGATACAAGTTGTGCGATAAGCAAAAAGTAGGACTATTTGACATGTCCCCTCCAAGGGCAAGCTGCGGAATGGTATTTAAAGCAGGTATTTCACTCGTTATCAGAGACCACCTGGGAGTTCCATGGTGCGACGTAGCTTTCTGCCTCCTTGGTTTTTGTACCGTGTGTCCGGCAATCATACTGCCGGACGGGGTTTCCAGAGAGTAAAGTCCTGAAAGAGAGAAAAAATAACAAAGCGGGAAGCCCCTAGTGCGGTTGAGCCGCGTTTTGGGGCGTGCCGTAGTCATGCCCCCCCCCCCACCTATGCCCATGGTATTTTCAATGCGTAATTATGTATGCGTGGCAAGGATTCCGCCGTTTGGCTGGGACTGGGGTGGGGGCCGCATTACTATGCGAGCTCGGAACGTGCCAGGCGGTCTTGTTGCAGATTACTCTGGGTGCGCTTGATGGTGTTCGGGTGTTTAATCACCGAACTTGTGGATTGACTTAAGAGGCTGCTTTGTGCTTCTGCTGCGAGGGCCGCAGTGTGCTCCTCCGTGCGGAGAGAGCGCTCTGTGTTTCCATTGACTGTGATGACCCCCCGAAGGTCCTGGCATCTTGAGATTGAGGTATGCATAATGCGGTACTGCATTGAATCTCGCAAATGCGGTTCGCCCGAGCAGTGCGTGATAGCCACTACGGAACGGGACTATATCGAAGATTAACTCCTCGCTTCAGAAGTTATCCGAGGATCCGAAGACCACTTCCAGTGTGACTGAGCCTGTGCAATGGGCATCTACACCTGGTATGATGCCTTTGAAGGTCATTTTTGTTGGTTTGATCCTTGAGGGGTCTATACCCATTTTGCGCACTATGTCCTGATAAAGAAGGTTTAGGCTGCTGCCGCCGTCCATAAGGACTCGAGTAAAGTGAAATCCGTCGATGATTGGGTCTAGGACTAGTGCAGCGAATCCGCCATGACGGATACTAGTGGGGTGGTCCCTGCGATGGAAGGTGATCGGACAGGAGGACCATGGGTTGAACTTTGGGGTGACTGTGTCGGTGTACAAAAAGAGGGGTACGCTTGTTGTACCCCTATAACTGTGCACGGGCAGTCTGAGCCACGGGCACCACCACATTGAGCAAGGCAAGGGAGGTGAGCCAAGGTAAGGCCGAAGCTCAGGAGAAGCAGAACGACGTCAAGACCAAGACCACAAAGAGCAAAGGAGATGAAGCGGACTCCCGCCGGCAAGATCCTTGCCGGGAGGTGGTTTTGGCAAACCCGGCAAGACCCTTGCCGTGGCACCTCGCCCCACACCTACGGAGTGAGTCACCCTTGAGTCCACTGCCCCCATGGGGCAAGGATTCGGGAGACTTCCCCGTGGTGGCATGCAGATCTTTGTGAAGACATTCAAGATCATATACACCCGTTAGAAGATGATGATCCTTGGCGGGATCCCAGCCAAGGAGGACCACAAGGCCCCCGGCAAGAGCCTTGCCGGGGATGACAGCAGGCGCCACGGCAAGACCCTTGCTGGGGCCCCGGCAAGGCCCTTGCCAAGAACACCCGTAGGGCCACCATCAGGCCCACGCCAGTCAAACCTCCACTGCCGTTCGCATGCAGCTGCCGACCCAACCAGCTGGGCAGGCACCTGCGTGGCGGCATGCGGATCTTCGTGGAGACCCACCACTGCGCCACCTCAGCTGCCTGCCTACATGGCACCGCGGGCGCCGCTAGCCAGGGCGCGTGTCGACACGAGAGGGAGCGGCGACGGACGAGACACGGCTCTCCCCCATCCCCGATAAAGCAAGGTCACCTGGGCAAGACACATTAAATGCGCCTTGTCATGTAATGCGAGGGATAACCTCACATCACTGTACCCTTTCCACCTCCTGTGTGCCACTGTGGCAACCCCTTTCCTATAAAAGGAGGACCGAGGTGACCAGGAGGAGGATTCGGCTTTTTGGAGCTCCTCAGCCGCATAGCTAGCTCAAGAACACAGATATACAATCCACCAAAGCAGGAGTAGGGTTTTACGCATCCTCGCGGCCTGAACCTGGATAAACGAACCGTGTGCTATCTATTTGATCTGCTCTTCTCACGACCCCGCTCCCCGCACCCATAGTAGGGATTCTTGTGATCCCATAGGTATCGTTCCCACCGACATCTTTGGCGCGCTAGGTAGGGGGCGCAGTTGTGAGAATTGGCTTTAGCAGTTAGTTCGATGCTTCTTCATCATCATGGCGCCCAAGAAGAAGACGACAGTGGCGGTTGGCCCGTCGGAAGCCGGACATCCCATCCCGACGCGGGCGAGCAGCGGACCGGTCGCAGAAAGGACCCGGGGCGCCGTTCGCGAACACCAACACCATCCCAGTAGCCGGAGTTTGGGAGGCGACGATGTTCGTGCGCCTGGTAACGGGCCGCACGCCGCCAAATCCAAAGACGGAGCCAGGCCCTCCGCGGGTGGCGCGGGGCCTTCCAAGATCGCTACCACCCCGCCCGAAGGCGATGCGAGGGCCTCCAAGACTCACACGCCGGCACCGACGGCGCGCTCCTCTCAAGCGGCGCGCGACGAACGGCGCAATCACGCCGAAGACCGTGGGTGTCGCTGTGGGAAGAGCCCCGAGCGCCACTCCCAGGAGGTAGAAGACTTGCCCGCTCGCCGAGGCGCTGGTGAAGATGGCATGCGACCGCGGGGTCGTGATAGAGCTCCTTCTGACATGGTCAGAAGTCGAAGCGCGTCGTGATCCGTGCAGGTTTCGCTGCCACCAACGCCAGCAGAAGCCTTGGCGCACGCGCCGTTGCTCCTCGATTTTCCTCCCACTAGGGGGAAACTCGACGAATGGAGAGCCACTATCCGAAGCCTTGTTGCGGTGGCTAACAAAGACGAACCGAGTCCGGTGGAGCCCCCGGGTCGACGCTCCGACGGAGTCCCACACACCAGTGGCAGGAAAGCCGGCGGCGCCGCGACCATGGTGCACTCGCCTCCTCCTCGCCCAGTACCACGGACGCCAGCCCGTCGCGACACTATGGGCGACGAAATCTCCATAGCGTCGTCTGAAGTCCAAGTCCTTCGGGAACGAGAACATGAAGACGCTCGAACCACTATCGAGCACCGGCGCGGAGCGTGCCACCAGTCAGACAGGCGAGCAGGGCCTGCTGTGAACCACCCGGCACCGGAGAGCCCTGGAGGCCTACCTTACGAGGTAGGTTGTCCGGCTTTTACCCGTGAGCTGCGGCAGTTCCAGTGGCCCACTCACTGCACCTTCAAACTTGACGTGGGCGAAAAGTACAGCGGCAAGACCCACCCGTCCGAATTCCTTAGCATCTACACCATTGCGATGCAAGCTGCCGGAGCCCGCGACAATAAGGTGCTTGCGAATTACTTTCTGTTGGCTCTTAAACCCAATGCCATGTCATGGTTGATGCACTTGCCGGTAGACTCTATTTCCTCCTGGTCGGATTTGTGGCATGAGTTTGTGGGCGCCTTTACTGGAGGCCACCAAGCCCATGGCCAAGCGAGCGAACTGCATGTCATTCCCCAGAAGGGAGGCGAGAGTCTCCGCAAGTATATATAGAGGTTCAGCCGGATACAGTACAATGTCCCTGATGTTCACCCTGCCGCCATCATCAGCGCGTTCCATCAGAACATGCGTAACCGCAAGATGCGCGAAGAGCTGGCAATGAACAAGGTGAAAGATGTAGCAGAACTCTATGTTCTTGCTGACAGATGTGCCCGGGCTAAAGAGGGAAGGAAGTACCCCGACGAAGACGCCGGCGTGGAAACCGACTCCTCATATGAAGATACTGCCGCCCCAGCGAAGAAGGCCGGCGCCGCAACAGGAAGCGCAAAGGTAAAGCCGTGCTTGCCGTCGAGGGATCTGATGACACCGGCTCCACCAAGAAAACCAAGGCAGATGACCCCGGCAAGGAAATTGCCGGATATGTCGCCTGCTGGGACTTGGCGGTTGCCGAGAAGCCAGGAAACTCCGACAAGCGATACTGCAAGATCCATCGCACCAAAGGCCATGCTCTCCAAGACTGCCGACAGGTTGAGCTCCTCGCTGAGAAGCAGAGGGATGAATATGAGAGGCGGGACAAGGAGAAGGGCCAAGACGGTGCTAAGGGGTTCGGCAAGAAGCGTGACGGCCAGGCGGGCCGTCGCGGCAAGGATAAACAACAGGAGAGGCCCGCCCGGGGCCGTGACAAAAAGCCAGAAGACGACGATCACGAAGAGGACAACGAATCCGTAGACCAAGAGTTTCAGAAAGCTACAGAGGCCATGTGCATCGACGGTGGCGCCTCGCTGCATACTTCTCACCGCCAGCTTAAACAGTGGGCCCGAGAGATTACAGCGGCAGAGCCGTCGTTTGATGCCCAAAGGCCTCTGAAGTGGTCCGGCACACCTATCATTTTTGACACTGAGGATCACCCTGATCACACTTCTGCGGTTGGGTGCTTTCCATTGTTGGTTTCACCAACAATACGCAACCTCAAGGTGACAAAGATGCTAGTCATTGGCGGGGCCGGTCTGAACTTGATCTCGCCTGCCGTGATCGAGAAACTGTAGATTCCTGATGGAGACCTCGAAGAGACGGGCACGTTTTAGGGGGTCAAACCGGGAAGAAGCCAACCTAAGGGAAAGGTCACACTGCTCGTGACTTTTGGAAGCGATCCGAACTACAGGAAGGAGAGGATCGTGTTTGATGTTGCCAAGATCCCCTTGCCCTACAACGAGATCCTTGGCCGCCCAGCGCTGGCCAAGTTCATGGCGGCGTCACACTACGCCTACAACACCCTGAAGATGCCAGGACCTGTGACGATCATCACCATCCCCTCCGATAAGAAAGATGCGCTGATTTGCGCTGACCAACTATACCAGCAAGCAGTTGCAGCAGCTGCCGCCACTAGGGCACTTGCTCCTGCCGTTGGGACCCCGGGAGGGAAGAAGAAGAAGAAGACCGGTGAGACCTCGGACACCCACTCCGGCAAGCGCACCTCTGGAGTGTAGCCCTCCCGTCGAGGACGTGCCAGAGAGCTCCACCAACGGAAACAAGAAGCCCAGGGCCATTCCGTCGGGAACCAAGAAGGTTTCTGTCAATGAGGACGGCACGGTAGGGGCTTTCACCATAAGCTCCACCCTTGACGACAAATAGGAAGACACGCTCATCACCTTCCTGCGGGCGAATGTCGGTGTGTTTGCATGGCAAGCTTCCGACATCCCCGACATTCCCAGGGAGGTGATTGAGCACCACCTTGTTGTCTGTCCTCATGCGCGGCCCGTCAAGTAGAAGGTCAGAAAGCAAGCTTTGGAACAACAAGAGTTCATCACAGAGGAGATCCAGAAACTGGAAGCAGCGGGTTTGGTAAGAGGAGTGCTCCATCCAATGTGGTTGGCCAATCCGGTCGTAGTGCGCAAGGCTAATGGGAAGTGGAGGCTGTGTATTGATTACATAGATATTAATAAGGCTTGTCCTAAGGACCCCTTCCCGTTGCCGCGCATCGACCAGATTGTTGACTCCACAGCAGTGTGATCTGTTGTCATTCCTCGATGCCTACTCCGGCTACCACCAGATCTTCATGACAAGAGAAGATGAAGAGAAAACAACATTCATCACCCCATGTGGTACATATTGTTTCATGTGGATGCCTTTTGGGCTAAAGAGTGCTGGTCCAGATTGGTTTTGAACACCAGCTCCATAGAAATATGGAAGCTTATATGGATGACATAGTGGTCAAAACCAAGGACAGGGAAACCCTCATACCGGATTTGCAAGAAACATTTGCAAACCTGTGCAAGATCAATCTCAAGCTGAACCCTAAGAAGTGCGTCTTTCGCGTCCCGTCTGGCAAGCTTCTCAGGTTCTTTGTGTCACAGCGTGGGATAGAGGCCAATTCGGACAAGATCAAAGCTATAGAGCAGATTGAAGCACCCAAGCGAATCAAGGATGTGCGTCGGCTTGCTGGTTGCGTCGCCGCCATGGGCAGATTCATTTCCATGTCTGCCGAGCGCGCCCTTCCCTTTTTCAAGATCCTGAAAAAGGCGGGCCCGATGGAGTGGACGCCAGAAGCCGAAGCAGCATTGCAAGATTTGAAGAAGTACCTCTCCTCCGCGCCAATACTAGTTGCGCCTAGGCCACAGGAGCCGTTGCTGCTATACCTGGCGGCAATGAACCAGGTGATCAACGCCGCACTAGTGGCGCAGAGAGAGGTTGACGACGAGGTAATGGCAGCGATAGAGCCCGACACCACCAATACAGAGACGACACAGCCAGTTGAAGTGCCGCCGAAGAAGAAAATGATGCAGCACCCGGTCAACTTTGTTAGTTCCCTCCTGCAGGGAGCTAGATCAAGGTACTCCAGCATGCAGAAACTGATCTTCGGCCTTCTTATGGCCTCGAGGAAGCTACGTCACTACTTCCAGGCACACGAGATCACTGTCGTCACTCGCCTCCCTCTCCAACGGATATTGCACAATCCAGATGCAACGGGAAGAATTGTGGAATGGGCACTGGAGTTGTCCAGCTTTGGCCTCAAGTTTGAAAGTACTTCGATGATTCAGAGCCGAGTCCTGGTGGAGTTCATTGCAGAATGGACCGCAACGCCTGACGAAGAAGCCCAAGAGACTACTCTCCCCGGCAAGGAGGCAAGTTGCAGTTGGATCATGTACTTTGATGGAGCTTTCTCCTTACACGGTGCTGGGGCTGGCGTACTGCTTGTCGCGCCCACCGGAGAGCACCTCAAGTACGTGATCCAGATGCGCTTCCCGAGGCAGGTGTCAACAAACAATACGGCAGAGTACGAAGGGCTGCTTGCCGGTCTTAGGATCGCGGCGGACCTCGGAATCAAGAAGCTCATCGTCAGGGGCGACTCGCAGCTCGTCGTCAAGCAAGTCAAAAAGGACTACTAGAGGCCGTTGATGAAGGCCTACGTCGATGAAGTGAGAAAGCTGGGAGAGCGTTTCGACGGTATACAGGCTGAATACGTTCCCCGAGCGGAGAACGATATCGCCGATTACCTGTCAAAATGCGCTGCCCTCAAGCTACCTGTGGAACCAGGTACCTTTGTGCTCCAGCTAACTCAGCCATCCGTTGATCCATCAACAGAGCAGAACAAGAGGAGGAAATCAGGACCCGGCAAGTACTTTCCCGCTGAGCTCCCCGGAGCCGCCGGCAAGGATGTTGCCGGGGACACTGAGCCCGCCACGGGACGGCTAGCTCCAGCGGAGCGTCAAGCTCTTGCCGTCGAGACAGCCGCTCCTATAGCGGAGGAAATGCCTTTAGTCCTCGCCGTCGAGCCCTAGGCTCCAGCGTGGGCACAACATACCGTCCGATTCCTCCAAACAGGGGAACTTCCTGAAGAGGAGGAAGAAGCGGAAAAAGTAGCCCGTCGCTCTACCATGTACCAGTTCGTCGATGACGTCCTGTACAGAAAGAGGCCGAACGGTGTGAAATTGAAGTGTATCCCTCGGGAGGAAGGACTAGAGCTGTTGGTGGAGATACACTGAGGCATATGTGGATCCCACATCGGGTCAAGGGCCCTTGCCGGCAAGGCATTTCGGCAAAGTTTCTTCTGGCCCACCGCCCTCCAGGATGCGACGACACTAGTCACCAGGTGTGAAGCGTGTCAGTTCCATTCAAAGAAGCTTCATCAGCTAGCTCACGCCCTTCAAACCATTCCTCTCTCCTGGCCCTTCTCGGTCTGGGGGCTCAACATACTGGGCCCTTTCCCCCGCGCTGTCGGGGGCATTGAGTACTTGTACGTTGCAATCGACAAGTTCACAAAGTGGCCGGAGGTGGAGGCAGTGAGGAAGGTCATAGCTCAGTCAGCCGTCAAGTTCTTCAAGGGACTAGTGTGCCGTTTTGGTGTACTCAAAAGGGTCATCACCGACAACGGCACATAGTTCACAAGCCGCACCTTCATGCAATATATCCAAGACCTCGGCAGCAAAGTCCGTTTCGCTTCCGTTTCTCACCATGAAGCAATGGTCAAGCTGAGAGGGCAAACGCTAAAGTACTGTGAGGCTTAAGGACCAAGACCTTTGACAGGCTGCACAAGAGTGGAAGGCGCTGGATTGATGAGTTGCCGACGGTTCTTTGGTCGATCAGGACGACGCCAAATCGAGCCACCGGCCAGACACCCTTTGCCCTAGTATACGGGGCAGAAGCAGTTCTCCCCACTGAACTCATATACGGGTCACCTTGAGTGCTCGCTTATGATGAGCTTGAGCAAGAGCAACTGCGGCAAGATGATGCAATGCTCCTTGGGGAAGATCGTCTTCGGGCGGCTGTGAGAGCAGCACGCTACCAGCAAGCCTTGCGCCGCTACCATAGCCGCAAGGTTCATGCCCGAAGCCTTGAGGAAGGCGACCTTGTCCTTCGGCGCGTTCAATCGGCCAAGAATTCCAACAAGTTGACGCCAAAGTGGGAAGGCCCTTATCGGGTAATACGAGTCACCAGGCCCGGTGCAGTCTGCCTGGAAACCGAAGATGCCGTTCCGGTGAGTAACTCCTGGAACATTGAGCATCTTCGCAAGTTTTACCCGTGAGGCGCGGCTTGCCGGGCCCTCCGGCAAGCCACCTTTTGTACAAGCATTGCTGATGATGCATGTAACCCTTTGTACAAAGCCAGGCGCAGACCCTGAGCATAAATAAATGAAGCGCTGGCGCCCTAAGTTATAGCATGCATGCTAGGTCGAGTCTCGTCCTTGGTTAGGGTTGATAGTGCTTAGCGGTGACTAACCCCTAGCTTAGAGGTCGAGTGTGCATCTCTTTGTCTTTCTTTTGTCTTCTTTGGTTCACAGGACACACGGATATCCGTGCCGAACCACTTGGGGAGGAAAAGAAGATGAACAGACCAGCATCTAGCCCCCGGCAAGCCAGCATTGCCGGGGGCTGCAAGAGCAAAGATTCACCCACGGCGAACCAGGGTTGCCGGGGGCTGCATCTTCAGATAAGTTCTTCATCCCTTATCATGCATTCCATTATGGACTGAGGTATGTGAAACCTCGTTTTCCCCCAAGCTACCGTGCTCCCATAACTCTAGGCCCTAGGGCTTGTTCCTGGGGCCAAGTTTGGTCGTAGTCGCGGCAGCAAAAGGATGAAACAAGGAGCCAGAACCCGCCTCATCCCTGCCTCCGCCAAAGGCGTGAGGAAGGTCGAGCGAAGTGGGGGGACGGCAAGGCCTGTTACCGGGCAAGGAAATGTTTATCTTGAAGATATCAAGGATTTACTCCTTGTCGTGGGTTCCACCCGCAAACAAATGACCCGACAAGCATCCCTTTTTCATTAAAAGCATTCCACTCAGGTACAGCCCATAGGGAATGAAAAACATGAATGATGGGATTACAAGTTTTAAATTCAATAAAGGCCCGAAGGCTTACAAACTAAAAAGAGATAAGGTGCCTGTAATCCCTTTCTTGTCCCTCTCCTCGGGAGGCAGGTCAAGGAGGCGAAAGAGACAAAAGGAGCGCATAGGCGAGCTACGGGTGCCAGAAGACACCAAGAGAACATCTTGGTGGCCGTCCAAAGGCTGGATGGTGATGGCGGCGCCGGAAGCAGAGCTCGAAGACGAGGCGGCAGGACGTCAGCACGCGTCGAAGGCATCAGTGCCCGCATACTCCGACTTGACGGCCTTGCCACCCGCCCTCTTCCTCTCCCGCAGCCTCCCAACGCCAGCCACCCAAGGAGACGACCCCAAGAAGTTCAGGGAGCCGGCGACGCGGATGATAGGGTCACCGGTGCCGCACGGAGCGGCGCCCGACACCTAATCGGACCCATCATCCTGCCGCCTACTACCCTCGTCGTCGCTGTCGATGTCCTCCTCATCACTCCCGCCCGAGGAGGAGTCTTCACTATCAGAAGAGCTCTCCACACAGCACCTTGCACGGGTCCCAAAACACCCAAAGACCTTGACGGAGAGAAGGGCACACTCCATCAGCTTAAAATGGAGAGTGAGCCCCTCCGTCAAGTGGTGGATATGAGCAAACGTCTTCCATCCCCGACAAAGATACATCACGTGAGGGGCAGGGAAGTCGACACGGACCCGCGTGCCACTGATCCCGCAACCCCTCATGTGCAGCTGCAACGATTCCGGCGGATCCAGCTCCATCTCCCGCGCAAATGGAGTCGGGAGACGAAGGCAACAGCGCGGCGGACGGCGCAGCCTGACGAAGAACTCACAAGGGTCATCCCCAACATGGCCCTCCATTGGAGGAGGAGCTGCTGGCGGAGGCAAGGCCGGCGTGCCGCCCCGTCCTCCTCTTCCCCGAGCGCCCCAGCCTCGCCCACGGCCTCGCCCCTCCCCCTTCCCCTCACGGCTGGCTCTGCCACCGCGGGTGCAGGAGAAGGAGGGACGCGTTATCGAGCGGCGACCCTCGCCGCCACCGTTGAAGGACCAGGATTCCCTCTCTCCATGGCGGATGGAAGGGGGAGCAGAAGCTGAAGGAAGGAGGAGATGAAAAGAATGTGGGGTGCCATCCCCCCCTCCCGCTCTTTATAAAGGAACGGGGTGGGGGCTCGGCCGCCCCGCTTAGCCAATCAAGATGCGGAAGGCGCAGGGAACTGGGACTGACCTGCGGCCCCAGCCCGCGGCGGCCCGGTTTCCCGCCTCCACCGTTCGCCACCCCAAGCACATGAGAGCCACGTGGCAGGTGTGCAGGACCGAGGCGACGGGTTAGGCGACCTCTCCCCACCCCGTGATCGTGGGGAGTGGACGCCTTGAAAGCCACGCCTCGGCCCCGTTCAGTAAATGGGTCGCGCCTCCACGCCTCCCTCCGTTTATGGGGAAGGCGCAAACCGCCCCCTTTACTACGACGTGACGCATGCATGCAGAGGTCAGCCCCACGCATGCCTCCCACATCACACATGCTTCCCCACGCCGCGCCACGCGCGGGAAGCATGGGAAGCGCAGAGCGCGAAGAGACTTACCGCGGTAAAAACCGCCCCGCCTGCCCGTGCTCCGTTTTTAGGCCTAGCCCAACAACGCGATTGCGCTTACGTGTGGCCTAGTCCCGGGGGCTCCTGTCGGTGTACAAAAAGAGGGGTATGCTTTTTGTACCCCTATAACTGTGCACGGGCAGTCTGAGCCACAGGCACCACCACACTGAGCAAGGCAAGGGAGGTGAGCCAAGGTAAGGCCGAAGCTCAGGAGAAGCAGAATGACACCAAGACCAAGACCACAAAGAGCAAAGGAGACGAAGCGGACTCCCCCCGGCAAGATCCTTGCCGGGAGGTGGTTTTAGCAAACCCGGCAAGACCCTTGCCGTGGTAGCTCGCCCCACACCTACGGAGTGAGTCACCCTTGAGTCCACTGCCCCCATGGGGCAAGGATTCGGGAGACTTCCCCGTGGTGGCATGCAGATCTTTGTGAAGACATTCAAGATCATATACACCCTTTAGAAGATGATGATCCTTGGCGGGATCCCAGCCAAGGAGGACCACAAGGGCCCCCGCAAGAGCCTTGCCGGGGATGACAGCAGGCGCCACGGCAAGACCCTTGCCGAGGCCCCAGCAAGGCCCTTGCCAAGAACACCCGTAGGGCCACCATCAGGCCCACGCCCATCAAACCTCCACCGTCGTTCGCATGCAGTTGCCGACCCAACCAGCTGGGCAGGCACCTGTGTGGTGGCATGCGGATCTTCGTGGAGACCCATCACTGCGCCACCTCAACTGCCTGCCTTCCTACATGGCACCGCGGGCGCCGCTGGCCAGGGCGCGTGTCGACACGAGAGGGAGCGGCGATGGACGAGACAGGGCTCTCCCCCGTCCCCGATAAAGCAAGGACACCTGGGCAAGACGCATTAAATGCGCCTTGTCATGTAATGCGAGGGATAACCTCACATCACTCTACCCTTTCCACCTCATGTGTGCCACTGTGGCAACCCCTTTCCTATAAAAGGAGGCCCGAGGCGACCAGGAGGAGGATTCGGCTTTTTGGAGCTCCTCACGCCGCATATCTAGCTCAAGAACACAGATATACAATCCACCAAAGCAGGAGTAGGGTTTTATGCATCCTCGCGGCCCGAACGTGGATAAACGAACCATGTGCTATCTGCTCGATCCGCTGTTCTCACGACCCCGTGCCCCACAACCGTAGTAGGGATTCTTGTGATCCCATAGGTGTCGTTCCCACCGACAGACTGGCTCCAACGCATATACGTCCCTTAGCGCACGCTTCCGCTCCCTCTTGGGGATGTGGGTTGCGTATATCATGTTCACCGTCCGCACTTGTGGGGGGAACCTCTTCTGTCCTACGGTGTTCGGCGGTCGGGGCTCCTCCTCGTCATCGCTATGTAGCCTCTTATCCTTGTTTTTGGCATTTAGCTTGCCGGCCTGTTTGAACACCCAACATTCCCTGTTGGTGTGGTTGGCTGGCTTGTCAGGGGTGCCGTGTATTAGACACGAGCAATCGAGTATACGGTACAAACTGGACGGGCCCATAGTGCTTCTTTTGAATGGTTTTTTCCGCTGACCGGGTTTACAGCCTCTGAATCCGGCATTGACTGCCGTATCCTCGGTATTGTCACTGTTGATGTGGCGCTTGTGTTTGTTGCCATGTAACATGTCATTGCTATCCTTGGTATTCGAAGTACCAAGGTTCTTTGATATGTTATTGCTGCGAGCCAGCCAGTTGTCCTCTCCCGCACAAAAAGCGGGTCATGAGTGTCGTGAGGGCTGCCATAGATTTTGGCTTTTCCTGGCCAAGGTGCCGGGCGAGCCACTCGTCGAGGATGTTGTGCTTAAAAGATGCTAGGGCCTCTGCATCCGGACAGTCGACGATTTGATTTTTCTTTGTCAGGAACCGTGTCCAGAATTGCCTGGCTGATTCCTCTAGCTGTTGAATTATGTGGCTCAAGTCATCGGCATCTGGTGGTCGCACATAAGTGCCCTGGAAGTTGTTGAGGAATGCGGCTTCCAGATCTTCCCAACAGCCAATGGATTCTGCTGGCAGGCTGTTGAGCTAATGTCGAGCTGGTCCTTTGAGTTTGAGTGGGAGGTATTTGATGGCGTGTAGATCGTCACCGCGGGCCATGTGGATGTGCAGGAGGAAGTCCTCGATCCATACCGCAGGATCTGTTGTACTGTCATATGATTCGATATTTACGGGTTTGAAACCCTCTGGGATTTGGTGATCCAATACTTCATCTGTGAAGCATAGGGGGTGTGCGGCGCCTCTGTACTGGGCTATATCACGACGCAGCTCAAATGAGTCTTGTCCGCTGTGTTTGGCCCAACCGGATTTACTTTTACTGTATCCGGCGTGACAGTTATCGTCTCGCATAGTGGCGCGCCCTCGTGATTCGTGGATCGATCTTGCGTGTTTTGCTTTGTCCTCCAATACGTCTCGCAGGTCTAGCGTATTTCCCAGTGCCTTGACATTTTCATTTGAGTGGCGTCGGGGTGCGGGCCGAGCTTTGTCGTGGCCACGAGGTGGCCGATCAGCCGCGTCATACGCTGGAGATGTAGGTTTTAATGCTTCCTCCTCCAGTCGGGGTAGCAACTTGTGCTTTGAGTAATTCTTGGAGGGGCGTTCGAGTTCATATTCCTCGGCCATAAGGACTTCAGTCCATCTGTCAGCTAGCAAATCTTGATCAGCTCGAAGCTGATGTTGCTTTTTCTTAAGGCTATTTGTCATGGCTATAAGCCGACGCTTGAAGCTCTCTTGCTCGACGGGATCCTTAGGCACGACAAATTCGTCATCGTCGAGGCTTGCCTCGTCTTCAGAGGGAGGCATGTAATTATCATCCTCCGCCTCTCCATCTGTCGCTCTCTCAGGAGGGGTGGCTTCTCCATCCTCCTGCTCTAAATATTTCTGGAGGGGATTGTCGTCATCTTCGGCACTGTTCGGAGTGCTATTATCTCCTGTGCCAGTATCACCGCTTTTGCCTTGGCGAGACTTAGAGCGGCGCCGCTGTCATTGACACTTGGGTTGCTTCTTGGAGGGGTCATCCTCCGTTGTCCCATCGCCATTGGCTTCTTTGGGTGTGTCCACCATGTATATATCATAAGATGAGGTGGCTGTCCAGTGCCCTGTGGGCAGTGGTTCCTGTTCGTCTCCTGCATCGTCGTCCATACCGTCGATGTCTTCGGAGTCGAAGTCGAGCATGTCGGTCAAATCGTCAACAGTGGCTACTAAGTGGGTGGTGCGTGGACGGCGAATTTCTTCGTCATCCGCATCCCAATCCTGCCGGACATAGTTCGGCCAGGACTCTCCTAACAAGGAGAGAGACCTCAATGAGTTCAGTATGGCACCGAAGGGCGAGTGCTGAAAGATATCCACTGAAGTGAACTCCATGATCGGCGCCCAGTCGGATTCGATAGGCACGGGCGCAGGCGGTAAGGAGTCCATGCCCGGGGAAGAATCCGGTAGTTTGGCGTCACGGCTCTCGTGAAGGGTAAGGTCGATACTCAGCTCGATCACGGATGAGAATGCGGCCTCTGTGGTGGGGTCTATCCACCCATCCATGGATGGCGCAATTGGCTCCGAATTGAGGGTCGGAGCAGTTGCCGGTGCGGTCTCCTAAACACTGTCTTATGGTAGAGCTAAATCATGCTCATCGTGACCGTGCGGCGCACTCGGCAGGGGCTCGAATCCGTCGAAGATCAAGTCTCCGCGGATGTCGGCCGTGTAGTTTAAGCTTCCAAACCTGACCTGGTGGCCAGGGGCGTAACTCTCGATCTACTCCAGATGGCCAAGCGAGTTGGCCCGCAGTGCGAAGCCGCCAAATACGAAGATCTGTCCGGGGAGAAAAGTCTCACCCTAGACTGCATTGTTGTCGATGATCGAAGGAGCCATCAAGCCTGACGATGACGACACAGAGGAAATCTCAATGAAAGCACCAATGTTGGTGTCAAAACCGGCTGATCTCGGGTAGGGGGTCCCGAACTGTGCGTCTAGGCGGATGGTAACAGGAGGCGGGGGACACGATGTTTTTACCCAGGTTCGGGCCCTCTCGATGGAGGTAATACCCCACTCCTGCTTGATTGATCTTGATGATATGAGTATTACAATAGTTGATCTACCACGAGATCGAAGAGGCTAAACCCTAGAAGCTAGCCTATGGTATGATTGTTGTTCTTGGTCATACGGACTAAACCCTCCGGTTTATATAGACACCGGAGGGGGCTAGGGCTACACAAAGTCGGTTACAAGGAAGGAGATCTACATATCCGTATTGCCAAGCTTGCCTTCCACGCCAAGGAGAGTCCCATCCGGACACGGGACGAAGTCTTCAATCTTGTATCTTCATAGTCCAACAGTCCGGCCAAAGGATATAATCCGGCTGTCCGGATACCCCCTAATCAAAGACTCCCTCAGGCATGTAACCCGTAGATCTGTTGGGGGTAGTACTGATGCTCCATAACACTGAGGGCAATTCCTCCACCCAACAACTCGGCTCTTCTGCAAAGGGACCATAAGCCGGGGCTTGATGCCTCTCAAGATTTCTTGATTGGCTCTTTCAACTTGGCCATTGGACTGGGGGTGAGCCATTGATGATACATCAAGACGAATATGCTCCAGTTGACAAAACTCTTTCATAGCACCCTTTGATAGATTAGTGCCATTATCAGTTATAATGCTGTGATGATAGGCAAACCGAAGAATCACCTTTTTGATTAATTGAACCACTATTGCCGCATCACACTTACTGACCGGCTCTGCTTCAACCCACTTTGTGAATTTGTCAACCGCTACCAAAAGATGGGTCTTTTTGTCTTTTGACCTTTTGAAAGGTCCAACCATATCTAGTCCCTAGACTGCAAACAGCCAAGTAATTGGAATCATCCTCAGTTCTTGAGCAGGTACATGAGCTTGTCTTGAGAATTTCTGACAACCATCACATTTACTGACCAAATCCTCTGCATCGACATGAGCCGTCACCCAATAAAATATATGATGAAAAGCTTTGGCTACAAGAGACTTAGAGCCGGCATGATGACCACAATCTCCTTCATGAATCTCTTGTAGAATCTCACATCCTTCCTCAGGAGAAACACAATGTTGAAACACCCATGTGACACTGCAGCAGTGCAACTCTCCATTGACAATAGTCATTGACTTAGACTTCCGGGTTATCTTCCTAGACAAAGTTTCATCTTCAAGTAACTTGCCCCGGGTCAGATAAGCCAAATATGGAACTGTCCAATCAGGAAAAACATGAAGAGCCGCCACCAATTGCGCCTCTGGGTCAGGAACTGCAAGATCTTCCTTCGTAGGCAATTTAACTGAAGGGTTATGCACAATATCAAGGAAAACATTAGGTGGCTGATAGCCCACAAGTATAGGGGATCGCAACAGTTTTCGATAAGTAAGAGTGTCGAACCCAACGAGGAGCTAAAGGTAGAACAAATATTCCCTCAAGTTCTATCAACCACCGATACAACTCTATGCACGCTTGATGTTCGCTTTACCTAGAACAAGTATGAAACTAGAAGTACTTTGTAGGTGTTGTTCGATAGGTTTGCAAGATAATAAAGAGTACGTAAATAAAAAGTAGGGGATGTTTAGATAAAGAAACAATAAAGTAAATATAGCGAGTGTGGAAAAGTGGTGGTAGGAGTTGCGAAATTGTCCCTAAGCAATTGACTACTTTACTAGACCTATAGCAAGTATTATGTGGGAGAGGCCACTGCTAGCATGTCATCCCTGACTTGGAATTCTATGCACTTATGATTGGAACTATTAGCAAGCATCCGCAACTACTAATGTTCATTAAGGTAAAACCCAACCATAGCATTAAGATATATTGGTCCCCCTTCAGTCCCGTATGCAGCAATTTCTATACTAGGTTGAAGCTTCTGTCACTCTTGCCCTCCAATACATAGTCCTATCAACATACAACTAACCCTAGGGTGTGATCCATGCGTGCAATCATATGATGGGAACCAAAGGACAGCAACATAACCACAAGCAAATTAAATCAATCATAGCAATTCATCAACCACTGATAGGACAACGAAAATCTACTCAGACATCATAGGATGGCAACACATCATTGGATAATAATATGAAGCATAAAGCACCATGTTCAAGTAGAGGGTACAGCGGGTTGCGGGAGAGTGGACCGCTGTAGATAGAGGGAGGAAGGTGATGGAGATGTTGGTGAAGATGGCAGAGGTGTTGGTGTAGATCGCGGTGATGATGATGATGGCCATGTTAGCGTTCCAGCGCCACGGGAAGAGAACGGGAGAGGGGGCCCCTTCGTCTTCTTCTTCCTTGACCTCCTCCCTAGATGGGAGAAGGGTTTCCCCTCTGGTCCTTGGCCTCCATGGCATGGGAGGGGCGAGAGCTCCTCCGAGATTGGATCTGTCTCTCTGTCTCTCTCTGTTTCTGCGCTCTCTGATTTTTTCCCTTTCATCGTTTCTTATATTCCTGGAGATCCGTAACTCCGATTGGGCTGAAATTTTAACACGATCTCTATCCGGATATTAGCTTTCTTGCAGCGAAAGAAGGGCACCAACTGTCTTACGGGGTGGCCACAAGGGTCAGGGGCGCGCCTAACACCCTGGGGCGCGCCCCCCTACCTCGTGGGCCCCTCGAGCATCGTCTCGCGTGGATTCTTCTTCCAAAAAATCATATATATTCCAAAAAAATTCTCCGTCAGTTTTTATTCCATTTGGACTCCGTTTGATATGGATATTCTGCGAAACAAAAAACATGCAAGAAACAGGAACTGGCACTGGGCACTGGATCAATATGTTAGTCCCAAAAATAGTATAAAAAGTTGCCAAAAGTATATGAAAGTTGTAGAATATTGGCATGGAACAATCAAAAATTATAGATATGACGGAGACGTATCAGCATCCCCAAGCTTAATTCCTGCTCGTCCTCGAGTAGGTAAATGATAAAAAAGATAATTTTTGATGTGGAATGCTACCTAGCATAATCTTGATCACATATCTAATCATGGCATGAATATTAAGATACGAGTGATTCAAAGCAATAGTCTATCATTTGACATAAAAACAATAATACTTCAAGCCTACTAATAAAGCAATCATGTCTTTTCAAAATAACATGGCCAAAGAAAGTTATCCCTACAAAATCATATAGTCTAGCTATGCTCCATCTTCACCACACAAAATATTCACATCATGCACAACCCCGATGACAAGCCAAGCAATTGTTTCATACTTTTGACGTTCTCAAACCTTTTCAACTTTCATGCAATACATGAGCATGAGCCATGGACATAGCACATAGGTGGAATAGAATATGATGGTGGAGAAGACAAAAAGGAGAAGATAGTCTCCCATCAACTAGGCGTATCAACGGGCTATTGAGATGCCCATCAATAGATATCAATGTGAGTGAGTAGGGATTGCCATGCAACGGATGCACTAGAGCTATAAGTGTATGAAATCTCCAACTGAAACTAAGTGGGTGCACATCCAACTTGCTTGCTCATGAAGACCTCGGGCATTTGAGGAAGCCCATCATCGGAATATACAAGCCAAGTTCTATAATGAAAATTCCCACTAGTATATGAAAGTGATAACTCAAGAGACTCTCTATATGAAGAACATGGTGCTACTTTGAAGCACAAGTGTGGTAAAAGGATAGTAACATTGCCCCTTCTCTCTTTTTCTCTCATTTTTTTCTTTTCTTTTTTTTCTTTTTTTGGGCCTTCTTTTTTTGGCCTTTCTCTTTTTTTATTATTTTTTATTTTTTCGTCCGGAGTCTCATCCCGACTTGTGGGGGAATCATGGTCTCCATCATCCTTTCCTCACTGGGGCAATGCTCTAATAATGATGATCATCACACTTTTATTTACTTACAACTCAATATTACAACTCGATATCTAGAACAAAGATAGGACTCTATATGAATGCCTCCGGCGGTGTACCGGGATGTGAAATGATCTAGTGCAGCAATGACATCAAAAAACGGACAAGCCATGAAAACATCACGCTAGCTATCTTACGATCATGCAAAGCAATATGACAATGAATGCTCAAGTCATGTATATGATGATGATGAAAGTTGCATGGCAATATATCTCAGAATGGCTATGGAAATGCCATGATAGGTAGGTATGGTGGCTGTTTTGATGAAGGTATATGGTGGGTTTATGGTACCGGCGAAAGTTGCACGGTACTAGAGAGGCTAGCAATGATGGAAGGGTGAGAGTGCGTATAATCCATGGACTCGACATTAGTCATAAAGAACTCACATACTTATTGCAAAAATCTATTAGTCATCGAAACAAAGTACTACGTGCATGCTCCTAGGGGGATAGATTGGTAGGAAAAGACCATTGCTCATCCCCGACCGCCACTCATAAGGAAGACAATCAATACATACCTCATGCTCCAACTTCGGTACATAACGATTCACCATACGTGCATGCTATGGGAATCACAAACCTCAACACAAGTATTTCTACAATCCACAACTACCCACTAGCATGACTCTAATATCACCATCTTTATATCGCAAAACTATTGCAAAGAATCAAACATATCATATTCAGTGATCTACAAGTTTTATGTAGGATTTTATGACTAACCATGTGAATGACCAATTCCTGTCATCTCTCTAAATAGATATAAGTGAAGCAAGAGAGAGTAATTATTTCTACAAAAGATATGCCCATGCTCTAAAAAATATAAGTGAAGCAAAAGAGCATTCTACAAATGGTGGTTGTCTATGTGAAGAGAAACATGCAATCCAAACTTCAAATGATATAAGTGAAGCACATGAAGCATTCTATAAAGCCATACTCAAAAGATAAGTGAAGTGCAAAGAGAATTCTATAAATCAACCAAGTACTATCTCATACCAGCATGGTGCATAAAATAAAAATGAAAACTAAATGCAAAAGACGCTCCAAGATTGCACATATCGCATGAACGAAGCGAATCCGAAAACATACCGATACTTGTTGAAGAAAGAGGGGATGCCTCCCCAGCATCCCCAAGCTTAGACGCTTGAGTCTCCTTGAATATTTACTTGGGGTTCCTCGGGCATCCCCAAGCTTGAGCTCTTGCCTCTCTTCCTTCTTCTCACATCAAGACCTTCTCGATCATCGAACACTTCATCCACACAAAACTTCAACAGAAAACTCGGTAAGATCCGTTAGTATAATAAAGCAAATCACCGCTATAAGTACTGTTTCAAACCAATTCATATTTTGTTTTTGCATTGTGTATACTGTAATATAACTTTGACATGGCTTAATCCACTGATATAAATTGATAGTTTCATCAAAACAAGCAAACTATGCATCAAAAACAGAATCTGTCTAAAACAGAACAGTCTGTAGCAATCTGAACATTCACCATACTTCTGATACTTGAAAAATTCTACCAAAATTAGTAAAAATAAACAATTTGTACAGCAAGACAGTGCTAAAAGAATCAGAACCATTTGATGTTCCAGTAAAAAAATTAAAATGCATGCACTACAACCAAAGTTTCTGTCCTGTGCCGTACAAACCATCAAGCAAATGTAAACATCCTAAAGGCAAACCTTGGATCATTATTTTTATATTTAAACTTTATAAAAGCACACAACAGAAATAAATGACTCTCTAAAACTTTCGGGTTGTCTCCATGGCAGCGCTTTCTTTAAAGCCATTAAGCTAGGCATATAGTGCTCAAGTAATGGATCCACCCGGATCCCAAGGTATATCAAAGCCAATTTTAATTAACAATGATTTATAATTTAGTAGTGAGCACAAAGAAACATATATCAAGCAATGACGAAGTCTAACTCTCTTCCTATGCATCGGCATGTCATAAAAGAACAATTCATACACACCTAGTAAAGGCCAATGCATAGTATAAACAGTTTCTTGCAATTTTATCATGTGGGAAGCATAGAGAGGTGGAGATATAGTTCCTCTCTCATAATAATTGCAAGTAGGAGCAGCAAGCACATGCATATTATATTCATTAAAATCATCATGTGTAACAGTAAAAGGCAACCCATCAATATAATCCTTAATAAGTGCAAACTTCTCCGATATAGTGTAGTTTGGAGAATTCAAAAAGATAATAGGACTATCATGTGTGGGTGCAATAGCAAAAATTTCATGTTTAACATAAGGAACTATAGCAAGTTCATCTCCATAAGAATAATTCATATTGGCATCTTGGACACAAGCATAGCAAGCATCATCAAAAAGGGATATTTCAAAAGAATCGACGGGATCATAACAGTCATCATAGCAATCATCCTTCGGTAAGCACGAAGGGGAATTAAACAATGTATGAGTTGAAGAGTTACTCTCATTATAAGGTGGGCATGGGTGATCAATCCGCTCTTCCTCCTTTTGTTCTTCGCTCTCCTCATCATCTTTTTCATCCAATGAGCTCACAGTTTCATCAATTTCTTCTTCCATAGACTCCTGCAAAATATTAGTCTCTTCTTGGACAGCGGAGACTTTCTTAATAAGCACATTAAGTTCGTAATTGTATTCATAATTCTCATAACAATATTTCAGGATAGCTAAATTTTCAGGTCTATAAACAGCATCATCAAAATCTTCAAACTCTTTAAACATAGATTCAATTTCATAAGAACCCATAAAAGCAACAAATTCTTCTATTTGTTCCACATCATAGTAATCATATATACCTCTAGCATAAGAAGCTAAGGTTTTATTATCATTAAATTCACATGAAAAGGGAAGGTGTGGAGCCTTCACCTTAGAGCAACAAGTATAATCATATCTCAAGCATAGTTGCCTAGCATACCAATTCAATATATGAATTTGATCCCAGAATAGTTTCCCTTTTTGTGTCAAGCGGTAATCCCTAAAGTATTCACGTTGATCCAATGTTACTCCCATTACATAATTAAATGGGGTTTTCTTAGGATTATTAAAGTAGTACAAAATATCTTTCACATAACCAGCATCGAGGGTTTTAGGAGGTTCCCCATCTCCATGAGTAGCAAGTACACCTAATTTTTTTGGTATTTCGTGTTCCATATCCATAACTAAAGATAAAGAACAACTAAGAACAGCAAATAAAAATTACTTAGTGATAAAGCAAACAAGCACACACGATAATATTCACCCCACGCTATTGCTCCCCGGCAATGGCGCCAGAAAAAGGTCTTGATAGCCCACAAGTATAGGGGATCGCAATAGTTTTCGATAAGTAAGAGTGCCGAACCCAACAAGGAGCTAAAGGTAGAACAAATATACCCCCAAGTTCTATCGACCACCGATACAACTCTACGCACGCTTGACGTTCCCTTTACCTAGAACAAGTATGAAACTAGAAGTACTTTGTAGGTGTTGTTGGATAGGTTTGCAAGATAATAAAGAGTACGTAAATAAAAAGTAGGGGCTGTTTAGATAAAGAAACAATAAAGTAAATATAGAGAGTGTGGAAAAGTGGTGGTAGGAGTTGCGAAATTGTCCCTAAGAAATTGACTACTTTACTAGACCGATAGCAGAGTATTATGTGGTAGAGGCCACTGCTAGCATGTCATCCCTGACTTGGAATTCTATGCACTTATGATTGGAACTATTAGAAAGCATCCGCAACTACTAATGTTCATTAAGGTAAAACCCAACCATAGCATTAAGATATATTGGTCCCCCTTCAGTCCCGTATGGATCAATTTCTATGCTAGATTGAAGCTTCTGTCACTCTTGCCCTCCAATACATAATCCTAACAACATACAACTAACCCTAGGGTGTGATCCACGCGCGCAATCATATGATGGGCACCAAAGGTGTAACGCCCTCGATGCGGCTATAGCTCCCACGTGTCGAGGCACGACTTAGAGGCATAACCGCATTGAAAGCAATGTCGCAAGTTAGGCAATCTTCACAACATCCCATGTAATATAGATAATAAAAGGGGAGATACATAGTTGGCTTACACTCGCCACGTCAATCAAAGTACATAAATAGCATTACAACATTCAAACACTCATGGCCCGACTACGGCGCCAAAATGAAAGATAAAGCCAACATGCGGCACGGTCCCGATCGCCCCTACTAGGCACCACTACTGATCATCGGGGAAAGACACATAGTAACGGCGTGAGTCCTCGTCGAACTCCCACTTGAGCTCAAGCGCGTCATTTGGAACAGAATCATCAGGCCTTGCATCTGGTTTGGAAGTAATCTGTGAGCCACAGGGACTCAGCAATCTCGCACCCTCGCGATCAAGACTATTTAAGCTTATAGGTAAGGAAAGGTAAAATGTGTGGAGCTGCAGCAAGCGTCTAGCATATATGGTGGCTAACCTGTTCACAAAAGAGAGCGAGAAGAGAAGGCAAAGTGCGAACGGATAACTAGAGGGCAACCTGCGGCAAGCATTACTCCAACACCGTGTTCACTTCCCGGACTCCGCCGAGAAGAGACCATCACGGCAACTCACTCAGTTGATTCATTTTAATTAAGTTAAGGTTCAAGTTATCTACAACCGGACATTAACAAATTCCCATCTACCCATAACCGCGGGCACGGCTTACAAAAGTTCAAATCCCTGCAGGGGAGTCCTAACTTAGCCCATGACAAGCTCTCACGGTCAACGAAGGAATAGACCTCCTCCCGGGACATTCTGATCAGGCTCGGTATCCCGGTTCTACAAGACACTTCGACCAGTTAAAACAAATCCAGCAACACCGCCCGAATGTGCCGACAAATCCCGATAGGAGCTGCACATATCTCATTCTCATGGCACACTCAGATGAGCTAGACGTCGGGTGGCCAGCCCAGAGTTGCCCCTGGTAGCCCCGGACATCGCTCGGTTGGACCAACACTAAGAGGAGCACTGGCCCGGGGGGGTTTAAATAAGATGACCCTCGGGCTCCGGAAACCCAAGGGAAAAGAGGCTAGGTGGCAAATGGTAAAACCAAGGTTGGGCATTGCTGAAAAAGCTTTAATCAAGGCGAACTATCAAGGGGTTCCCATTATCACCCAACCGCGTAAGGAACACAAAAATCCAGGAACATAACACCGATATGACGGAAACTAGGGCGGCAAGAGTGGAACAAAACACTAGGCGAGAGGCCGAGCCTTCCACCCTTTACCAAGTATATAGATGCATTAAGATAACAAGATAATATAATGATATCCCAACAAGTAAATAATGTTCCACAAGGAACGGTCTCCAATCTTCACCTGCAACTAGCAACGCTATAAGAGGGGCTGAGCAAAGCGGTAACATAGCCAATCAACGGTTTGCTAGGGCATGGTGGGTTAGAGGTTGAACATGGCAATTTGGGAGGCATGATAAGCAAGTGGTAGGCATCGTAGCATAGGCATAGCGAAAGAGCGAGCATCTAGCGAAGCAAAGATAGTAGTGATTTCGAGGGTATGATCATCTTGCCTGCAAAGTTGTCAGAGTTGACTGTATCCTCGAAAGAAAACTCAATGGGCTCCTCGTTAGCGAACTCGTCCCCTGTCTCTACCCAAACAAGACAAACAAGCAACAAGGACACAATCAACCACGTGCAAACTCAAACAACATGATGCGAAGATGGTATGCTATGCGGGATGCAATATGTGATGCATATGCAAGATTTGACAAGGAATGCATTAACCTGGCCTCAACATGGAAATCCAAGTGTGCCACTGGAAATATGAGATGAAATCGCTTGAAAACGATATAAAGAATGCCGGAATCGGAGTTACGGTTTGGAAATGGCAAGCAATTCAAATATGACCATGTTTTGCGATTTACAACAAGTAGCCATCTAAACGCAATAATATGAATATGCTACAGCACCCAAACATGGCAACAAAATACATGGGAGGGATCCATTCATGATGCTTAACAAAAGATGAACACTGAGCTACGGCCAATTCATCCATTAACAGGTTCAAACAAGCATGGCAAAAATGCATTTGACAAACAGATTTCAGACTTGGTGAAATTAACACTTGCCTGGAATTTCAGATCAGGTAGCACACTTTGGAGCATGAAAACTATATGCTACAAGACCTGAACATGGCAAAGTAAAGCATGTCATGGAGCTAATCAAAGAGCTTAACAAAAGTCCCTTAGTGACCTTGAGCCAAAAGGGATCAGGAAATACATTTGCAAGCATGTGAACATGGCAAAAACATAATCAGTTCTCAGACTTAGTGAAAACTAGAGCATGCTGAAACAGATATCAAGTAGGCATGTTTACTAGCTCGATGCACTCACTACAGAGCATGTCATGACAATCTAAGCATACACCCATCAAAAATACACATTATGAAAGCTATACATGGCAAGAACAATAACATAGCATGCATGGATCAACTACAACATCCTCGGCAAAATCGCTAACAAGTAGACAATCTGCCCAGATTCATGAAATAGCAAAAGTAGAGCTCGATTGACTCAAGCTAGGGTGCTCCCTAATTGCAAACAAAGACATGGATTGATAGAGCACTACAAGATTAACAAATCATCCTTACTGGTCATCCTCAAAGAGGCACGTATCACTAGGAAACAACATGAACATATGGCATATTGAGATAAACAGGTCAAGGACTTAGTGGAAATGCTAAGTCCCTGAAATCAGCATTAACGAATGCCCCACTTTGCAAGCTTGTGCTAGTCACCACACACATCACAAAAATACATGGGTTGCATCTCTGGAAAGATGGCAAAGCATATAACAAAACACATGTAGAGCTCAGGTGCATATCATGCACACAATAATCATGGCAAAAAATGACAAATATCTAATTGGAGCAGCAGATCTGACAATTATCTCAAATAGCATTCTTATAACAGCATTTCGGGCATCAAAATGAACTCAAATGAAAATGATGCAATGGGATGAAATGATGTACTCTTTGAGCCGAACATTTTGATATGCTATATGCCCAAAATGGAGCTGCGGATGCGGAGTTACGATGCTGTGAATAATGCAAAAAAATAGAGGAGAGAGGGAGAAGTCAACCGAGTGGATAGGATCCAGATCTAGGGTTCGGTGTGCACGCGAACCGAGGTGGCGGCGCACGCACTCCGGCGAGGCAGGTGGTGGCCGGGGTCATCGAGGGATGGCCGGATCGGGCCGGTCCCTGCCCGTATCCAGTCGGAAGGGAGGCAAGAAGGTGCGGGGAGGCGGCTCCAGCGAGCTCCCGTGGCGGCGGTGAGGTTTGGTGGCAGCGGCCGGCGATGGTGCGTGGCGGCCGCCGGCGATGGGACGGCGAGGCGGCGAAGCATCGTCGGACGGCAGCGGAGGTAGAAGACGAGGCGCGGGGCGGCGCTGGCGGCTGGGCCCGGGAGGGCCTCCCGCGGGCCGGGCGGGCCGCGGCGGTGTGGCGGCGATGTGGGCGTGCACCCGCCACATGGCGGTCGCTGGTAGGCAGCGGCGGGATGTCCGGTGCGGTCCGGACGTTGTCCGGCCGTGCGGATGGAGCGGGTCTAGGGTTTGGAAGAGGGGATCCGGGATTTTCGAGCAGGGGTCTTTATATAGGCATAGAGGGAGCTAGGAGAGTCCAAATGAGGTGCGGTTTTCGGCCACGCGATCGTGATCGAACGCTCTAGATGATAGAGAGGGTTTTGGTGGGTTTTGGGCTAACTTGGATGGGTGTTGGGCTGCAACACACACGAGGCCTTTTTGGTCCCTCGGTTGACCGTTGGAGCATCAAACGAAGTCCAAATGGTACGAAACTTGACATGCGGTCTACCGGTAGTAAACCAAGGCCGCTTGGCAAGTCTCGGTCCAATCCGGAAAATGTTTAAACCCCACACATGAAAGAAAGGTAGAAATGACCACCGGAGGAGAACGAAGCGCCGGAATGCAAAACGGACAACGGGGAAAATGCTCGAATGCATGAGATGAACACGTATGCAAATGCAATGCACATGATGATATGATATGAGATGCATGACAACGATAACAACACACGGAGACAAAAACCCGAACCCGAGAAAATAAAATAACTTAGCGCCGGAAACGGCAAGAGTTGGAGTACATATTGGGTAAATCATATCCGGGGTGTTACAAAAGGACAGCAACATAACCACAAGCAAATTAAATCAATCATAGCAATTCATCAACCACCGATAGGAAAATGAAAATCTACTCAGACATCATAGGATGGCAACACATCATTGGATAATAATATGAAGCATAAAGCACCATGTTCAAGTAGAGGGTACAGCGGGTTGCGGGAGAGTGGACCGCTGTAGATAAAGGGAGGAAGGTGATGGAGATGTTGGTGAAGATGGCGGAGGTGTTGGTGTAGATCGCGGTGATGATGATGATGATGGCCACGGCAGCGTTCCGGCGCCACCGGAAGAGAAGGGGAGAGGGGGCCCCTTCGTCTTCTTCTTCCTTGACCTCCTCCCTAGATGGGAGAAGGGTTTCCCCTCTGGTCCTTGGCCTCCATGGCATGGGAGGGGCGAGAGCCCCTCCGAGATTGGAGCTGTCTCTCTGTCTCTCTCTGTTTCTGCGCTCTCTGATTTTTCCCTTTCACCATTTCTTATATTCCCGGAGATCCGTAACTCTGATTGGGCTGAAATTTTAACGCAATCTCTATCCGGATATTAGCTTTCTTGCGGCAAAAGAAGGGCACCAACTGCCTTATGGGGTGGCCACGAGGGTCAGGGGCGCGCCTGACACCCTGGGGCGCGCCCCCCTACCTCGTGGGCCCCTCGAGCATCGTCTTGCATGGATTCTTCTTCCCAAAAATCATATATATTCCAAAAAAATCTCCGTCAGTTTTTATTCCGTTTGGACTCCGTTTGATATGGATATTCTGCGAAACAAAAAAATGCAACAAACAGGAACTGGCACTGGGCACTGGATCAATATGTTAGTCCCAAAAATAGTATAAAAAGTTGCCAAAAGTATATGAAAGTTGTAGAATACTGGGATGGAACAATAAAAATATATAGATACGATGGAGACGTATCAGTGGCACCGGCTTACGCTGGGACCCTAGCCAGCTCAAAGCATTAGCTGCCTCATTTTTCCTGCGATCTACATGTTCCACTTGATAACCTTTGAAATGACCAGCAATAGCATCAACCTCTCGGAGGTAAAACGCCATGAGTGGGTATTTAGAATCCCAAGTGCGTGAGACTTGCCGAGCCACTAAATCTGAGTCGCCAAAGCACCTCACCCGACTTAGATTCATCTCCTTAGCCATCCGAAGACCATGGACTAAGGCTTCATACTCAGCTGCATTGTTAGTACAAGGAAACATCAACCTCAAAACAACTCTAGCCCCCGAGCCTTCCAACATCCTAGATCCATCAAAGTGAATAGTCCAATATGTACTATCCGGCTTCTCCTCAGGCATCTGCAGATCTGTCGAATCATTGATGAAATCCACAAGTCCTTGAGACATGATGGCTATGCGAGGCATATATTTCAAACCATGGGGTCCAAGCTCAATGGCCCACTTGGCTACCCGACCTGTGGCCTCTCTGTTTTGAATAATATCCCATAAAGGAGCAGAACTAACCACAGTGACGGGATGACCAAGGAAATATTGCTTGAGCTTTCGACTAGCCATGAACACCCCCATATACCAGCTTCTGCCAATCTGGATACCTCTGCTTGGATTCAATGAGCACCTCACTGATACAATAAACCGGCCACTAAATCAGATGTTCCTTGCCTGCTTCCTTCCGTTCCACCACAATCGCTACACTGACAGCTCGGCCATTGGCAACCACATATAACAACAAGGGATCCTTATCAATAGTAGCGGTAAGGATCAGCGGCTCAACTAATTGTTTCTTCAAGGCTTCAAACGCCTGATCAGCAGCATCACTCCAGACAAAGTGATCTGTTTTCTTCATCATCTGGTACAGAGGGATAGCTTTTTCTCCCAACTAGCTTATGAACCGGCTTAAGGCCACAATACGACCCGCCAGACGCTGAACATCATTAATACACGCCAGTTTAGCCAAGGAAGTAATAGCCTTGATTTTCTCCGGGTTAGCTTCAATGCCTCGTTCAGAAACCAAAAAACCCAAGAGCTTTCCTGCTGGCACACCAAAAACACATTTGGCCGGGTTAAGCATCATCTTGTAGACCCAAAGATTGTCAAAGGTCTCTTTCAAATCATCTATCAAGGATTCCTTCTTCCTGGATTTCACAACAATATCATCCACATAATCATGAACATTGCGTCCAATCTGACCATGAAGGAAATTTTGAACACACCACTAGTAAGTCGCATGGGCACTCTTGAGCCCAAAAGGCATAGACACATAGCAGAAGGCTCCAAAGGGAGTGATGAAGGTTGTCTTCTCCTGGTCCTTAACTGCCATCTTGATCTGATGATACCCAAAATAAGCATCCAAAAAACTTAAACGCTCAAAACCCGCCGTAGCGTCAATAATCTGATCAATACGATGGAGAGCAAAAGGATCAGCCAGGCAGGCCTTATTAAGGTCTGTGTAATCCACACACATGCGCCAAGTACCATTTTTCTTAAGCACCCGCACCAGGTTAGCCAACCATTTAGGATGAAAAACTTCAACAATGAACCCAGCTACCAAGAGCCGAGCCACTTCTTCACCAATGGCCTTACGCCTCTCTTCATTGAAGCGAGGAAGGAATTGCTTGACCGGTTTAAACTTAGACCAATATTGAGAGTGTGCTCAGCGAGTTCCCTCGGTACACTTGGCATGTCTGAAGGCTTCCATGCAAAGATGTCCCGGTTCTCACGGATGAACTCAATGAGAGCGCTTTCCTATTTCAGATCTATATTAGCACTGATGTCGTCCGATGAGTGTATAACAGCTGAGATCCGACGCACCCAATTGGTTGTTGACTCACCCTCACCTTGGACAGAAGAATACAAATACAGGATTGACATAGGCTTCTTGCATGTGTCTTTAAAATTTTGGATGAAACGAGTTTTCAACTCTGCCCATGACCTAATGGAGTTAGCGGGCAACCCTTTCAAGCAAGTACGAGCCGGACCATCCAACATCATGGTGAAATACTTAGCACATGTAGCAACACTAACATCCAGCATCTCTATGGCCATCTCATAACTATCAATCCAAGCCTCAGGGGGCTGATCCGCCGTGTAATTAGGCACCTTATGAGGACCCTTGAAATCCTTAGGCAAACGCTCATTGCCCAGAGACGGCACTAAACATGGCACACCCAAGGTTTTGGAGGTCACTCCTGCCTCCATTGATGCTGATGGATAAACCGAAGACTGTTGTTGAGCCGCCAGCTCCGCCTCCCGACGCGCTCTGCCCTGATTCACCAAAGTCTAGGCATCGACACCGCCGCGTGCCGGGTCATGCCTTCGAGGCTGGTTATGGTGCTACTCACTGCTTGAAACTACTGGTGAGTCAATGTGCCTGCTATAACTCTGGCTTGGTCGGGGGGTTGAATGAATCTATTCACGGCTATATGAATAAGACGCCTACTGAGCCACGACCATCTGAAGAAGTTCTCTAGCCCTCCGCGTCTCTATCGCAGCTGGAGACTCGCCTTCAACTGGGAGAGCTGCCAATCGTGTTGCCGCGGCAATCATATTATCCAAAGGGTTAGAATAATGTCCCGGCGGAGTCGGAACTTGCTGAGGTAGAGTCATATCCAAACGAGACGGATCCACAGTATGTGGCTGAGCCGGTGCTCCGTTCACGGGCGCTTCAACCACCCGGTTCACCTCGGGCGAGTCACTGGTCCTGGCCCCCGATGTGCTGAAAAGATTCCTCGAATTGTACTCCATAGGTAAATGACTCTGGTGCCTCCTTCTTATGATAGCGTTTGAAGCGTTTTGATCCAAGGTGAGCCGGAAAGAGTCTTCCTGAATCCATTGCGCCTGAGTATCCAATGCAGCTCGCTCTGTAGCCATCTTAGTGTTCTCAGCCGCCAGCTCTTCCTTGGCTTGAGCTATCTCATCTCGTAACCTTGCAAGATCCACCTTGTGATGTTCCTAAGTCTCCGAGGTCACCTCCACCCCCATCAAAGTCGCCAAAGCCTCCAATAACTCTGTCAAAACCTGAGCTGGCGGGCGCGCAGAACCACTAGCACCAGCCGTCACCGCAGCCGTTGAGCTGGAGGTCATGGTCACGACGGTTGTTGAGCCAAGCGCCAGCTGTGTATCGGCCATGAAGATTGCAACCCTGTTCGGCAGCTCATAGGGGTCCAGAATACTGTCGCCATCAGAATAACCCCCAAGCCCGTCGCCCCGCGGCTGATACATTGAATTGGTCCCACCAGTTGACGATTCACCATCCGAGTAGATGGCCGCCTCACCACCAGACACAGATCCTTCCTCAAAGTCTGCCCCATGGATGAAACCAACAAAGGTGTGCTTTGCAGCGGCTTGAACCTTGGCGGGTCGTGCACGCTGAGCCGTCGCAATGAGGTCAGTGCAGGCGTCTAGCTCAGGGCCCGATTCACCGATCTTGCGGATGCAGACATGGATTCCGACGAAGGGGGCCCAACACCCGTACTCAATTGAGCCGCCTCGGGGCCCCCAGCCTATGTCATCGATGTAGAGCTTGCCGCGATGACTCTTGGTCGTCCGGCCCACAGCGTATCCCTTGATCCCTGCGAAGTCGCCCTTCAAGAACTCGGAACCACCGTGTGCTGGCCCCGGGATGGGCACCAACTGTCGTGGACTTGACACGGTAGATGTCCTAGCGAAAGGATTTAGTCGTGGAGCCATCACAACTAGGTTAGATTAAAGGGGTTAATCGGGACAAAGGACACAGAGATTTTATACTGGTTCAGCCCCTCACGGTGGAGGTAAAGGCCTACTCCAGTTTGGGATTGTATTGCTTGGGTTTCGATTACCAGGGAGCGAATACGCTTGACCTAGTTCTCGATCTCTTGTTTCTTGAGTTAACCCGCCACCGGGTCACCCCTTTATATACACAGGTTGATGCCCGACGGCTTACAGAGTCCCGTCCAGCTCATACACAATGTGTCCGGCTCGGTGACTAACTATCCTTGCCTTACAATACAAGTTATAATTTATGGTGGTTCATCCTCTTGGGCCTCAAGTCACCTCTGGTTCTTGGGTCGTGAATAGGCTCGTCATGATCTGCCATCTTCAATGTGTAAACTGTCAGTGGTATGACCCGGCCCCTCCTGGGCGGGTCATACCCAATAGTTATATCCCCAACATCGCCTCTTCGAGCCCACGCGTGGTCAAATGAAATGCGTGCGGTGCGGTGTTGTCAAGCGTGCACTAGAATCCTCTACTATGAATGCAGTGACAAGACGTGACGATTACAGGCTGACCGGTTCCCATTTATTACAATGACCATTTAACTCGTGTATCTCTTCAACCTTTCGATCACGTCCCACCATTGCAAGAAGCACACCCACCACGACAAATTCTTAGAGGGTATCTTGCGTGGCTCCAATGGCGCTCTTGGCAGCTGCCAACGATGAGCAGTACTTCACCATGCATGCCATGGACACCCACAGAAGGTTCATGGAGCTCTCAGTGGTGTACACCAACAACCCGGTCTGGGTGGAGCACTCCATCCACATCATGGAGTTGTTGCTTGCCGAGGGGAAGTACAAGGTGGTCAGGTTTGACCTCGAGTACACCTGCGCTGATGCCGGGTCTCGTCCCATGGTCGCCATTGCCCATATGTGTGTGCGCAACCACGTCCTTGTATACCACTATTGCCTGGCCACAAGGCCTTGTGAGAGTTTCGCCAGGTTTGTCAACAGCCCCCACTACATGTTCGCTACGGTGGACATCACCAACAATGTAAAGATGCTCAAGAATTTGGGCATCGCCTGCCAGAATCTTGTCGACATCCAGGGCCAATACAAGATCTGGGGTAGCAACAAGCAAGAGAAGGACTCACTGGTTCACCTCGTCGAGGCCATCATCGACCCCTACTATAGAGACATGAAGTATTCCTGCAACAAGGACTAGCGTGCCTGGCACTCGGCCTGGTTGGAGAAACTCGACAAAGCTCACGTCGTGTACGCAGCCAAGGAGGCATACACGAGCTACGAGATGTATAGGTGGATTGTTGACATGAGGAAGTGCCTCCTTCCCCAGAATGACCAGGGATCCAGCCGGGAGCAGAGCAATGGCAAGCGTCGTCGCAACAATAAGTAGATTATTAGATCATCGTTTCTCCTAGTTTAGTATGCGTGTAATTGCTTATTTTGGTGTGTGGAAATGTTATGTGTGTAGTCACTTGTGTAATTGTATGCTTAATTTGGTTTTGCAATGGTGTCTTTTTAAGTATATATGTTGATGCTCTGTAGGCAGAGGAAATCACATCACACACAGACTAAACAATGGAACCCGTCGGTGATGATTTCATCAATCACTGACAATTGTATACCAGCAATCGTTTGCTCACAACACACACGGCTTGTTAACAGGAATCGGCTGTGTTGTTATTGGTCTTCCTACACATTTCCGAGTACAGACCTGTTTGCCGCGTATCACACACATTTTGTTAAGTTGAACCGTTTCTGTTCTCTTGGCTCAACGCAAACAGTTCATCTGAGTGAACTTTATGTCGTATATCGCAAACACCTTCATCTGGCTGCCCATTTCTGTTGTTCCACCTCATCACAAATAGTTTATCCGAGTGAACTATATATCGTATATCGCACACGCCTTCATTTGGCTGCCCGTTTATTTTGTTCTGCCTCATCGCAAATAGTTCATTGAGCTGAACCATATGCCTCTCATCGCACACGTAACTAAAATATGAACCGTTTTTTATGTATCTGCCATCGCAACCGTTTGGCATCTTTTTTTGACAGTTATTTTACATCACTGTTTGTGATTAATGCATCGCACACAGTTTTGTCGAAGGGTCTCTGATCATAGTGTCGCATTAGCAGCATCCTGCAGTAGTGAATAAAAGGAGAAAGGGAAGCCATGATGCTTAAAGTATTGGTCCATTCTAATG
Source organism: Triticum aestivum (assembly GCF_018294505.1). Taxonomy (NCBI): domain Eukaryota; kingdom Viridiplantae; phylum Streptophyta; class Magnoliopsida; order Poales; family Poaceae; genus Triticum; species Triticum aestivum. Next base: position 592,615,145 of record NC_057812.1, on the reverse strand, counting down.
AGCTTAGTTGTTGAGTTGATGGTAACGGAAGACAGGACAATAGAGTTAAACAATCCCATCAGGAGCAGTTTCACTATTCAAGGGGGCCTTGCCTACAGAACATACAATGCAAAGGGTAATATCACATAACTAGGTAAATTCACATTACCGCTACACCTGACACTCGTTATTCACCATTAACTGAATCTCTACGTGCTTAACCTCTCCATTACCGAAAAATGCCATTTATTCCATGTTACTTAATTTAAATTTATTTACTTACAATCTTAGTTTTAGCCCATTTATTTTACTTTGCAATTACTCTTCCAGCATTATCACCATAATTCTTGCAGATGCCAAACTAGTCAATTAACGCGAAACTTGTGACACTTCATGTGTGACCGAAACGCTCATATTAACACTCTCTTGTGCTCTTTGTTGGAAATGATACTAAACTAGGATTATACTTCTATGGGAGTGCTTCAACTAACGATGTGCACTTGCATGACATAGTTACCTCAAGGTTTACCACTAGTGGTTGAGAATCGACTTTGGAGTTATATCTCAAGGAGAAGAAATTGAGCCTTTGTGTTGTTTGTTGGGCCTTGGTGGTTCTCCCACCTCCCCAATGGTAATTATCCCCCTTTCAAGGGAGTAACCATTGAGATATTTCTTTCTCTCCAAGTCTACAGTTAACCAAGAATGCGAATGACAATGACACTAATCAAGAATGCGAATGGCAAATATAATTTAAGGTCATTTTACTGAACAATATTTTATTTTGTCTTCAAAAAAGGGATAGGATGCATACATTAGTCAATGATAGAAGAGAACAATGGTAATATGGTCAAGAACGTGCACATAGTTCATCATTTTAAATGCTTGACATTTTTGTTGTCAATGCATCAACAAAATTTTCAATTTGCTGCGCTTTCCAATTAAATTGAAAATTTGTGATCAAGATAACTCTATTTAAACAAAACATGATGAGTCTTCTTATCAAAGAAGAAACACAACGAGTCTTCATAACCGTATATCTAAACAGATCGATGTTGATATATCATAGCAAGTACTTTTGACATTCATGTGTATCTACATAATATCATATATCCTATTTAAATTCAAATGTGCAGTTACGGTTTTCGGCCACGCGATTGTGATCGAATGCTCTAGATGATGGAGAGGGTTTTGGTGGGTTTTGGGCCAACTTGGAGGGGTGTTGGGCTGCAACCCACACGAGGCCTTTTCGGTCCCTCGGTTGACCGTTGGAGCATCAAACGAAGTCCAAATGGTACGAAACTTGACAGGCGGTCTACCGGTAGTAAACCAAGGCCGCTTGGCAAGTCCCGGTCCAATCCGGAAATGTTTAAACCCCACACACGAAAGAAAGGTAGAAATGACCACCGGAGGAGAACGAAGCGCCGGAATGCAAAACAGACAACGGGGAAAATGCTCGAATGCATGAGATGAACACGTATGCAAATGCAATGCACATGATGATATGATATGAGATGCATGACAACGATAACAACACACGGAGACAAAAACCCGAACCCGAGAAAATAAAATAACTTAGCGCCGGAAACGGCAAGAGTTGGAGTACATATTGGGTAAATCATATCCGGGGTGTTACATCAATGCATAAGCCTTGACAGGCTCAACTGTTGTTGACTCCACCACGACGCTAGACAGCGCCACCATCTTGCGCTCGTCCGTCAACACATGTCCACCATCGAGTCCCCGCAGCCTCATGTCATCGAGATCCGCCATTATCAATGCTCAGATGCCACACCGCTCCACCTTCACAAACACCACATGCTGTCGCTGGTTGAAGGAAATATGCCCTAGAGGCAATAATAAAGTTGTTATTTTATATTTCCTTATATCATGATAAATGTTTGTTATCCATGCTAGAATTGTATTAGCCGGAAACTTGATACATGTATGGATACATAGACAAAACAACATGTCCCTAGTAAGCCTCTACTAGACTAGCTCGTTAATCAAAGATGGTTAAGTTTCCTAACCATAGACATGTGTTGTCATTTGATGAATGGGATTATATCATTAGGAGAATGATGTGATGGACAAGACCCATCGTTAGCTTAGCATAATGATCGTTAAGTTTTATTGCTATTGCTTTCTTCATGACTTATACATATTCCTTTAACTATGAGATTATGCAACTCCTGAATACCGGAGGATCACCTTGTGTGCTATCAAGTGTCACAACATAACTGGGAGATTATAAAGATGCTCTACAGGTGTCTCCGAAGGTGTTTGTTGGGTTGGCATAGATCAAGATTAGGATTTGTCACTCCGAGTATCGGAGAGGTATCTCTGGGCCCTCTCGGTAATGCACATCACGATAAGCCTTGCAAGCAATGTGACTAATGAGTTAGTTGCGAGATGATCCATTACAGAACGAGTAAAGAGACTTTCTGCTAACGAGATTGAACTAGGTATGAGGATACCGACGATCGAATCTCGGGCAAGTAACATACCGATGACAAAGGGAATAATGTATGTTGTCATTACGGTACGACCGATAAAGATCTTCGTAGAATATGTCGGAACCAATATGAGCATCCAGGTTCTGATGTTCTTTATTGACCAAAGCGGTGTCTCGGTCATGTCTACATAGTTCTCGAACCCGTTGGGTCTGCATGCTTAATGTTCGATGACGATTTTGTATTATATGAGTTATGTGATTTGGTGACCGAATGTTGTTCGGAGACATGATGAGGAGTCTCGAACAATCGAGAGGTAAAGATTCATATATAGGACGATAGTATTCAGACACCAGAAGTGTTCTGGGGGTAGCGGGTACGTATCTGGTCACCGGAAGGGGTTCCGGGCACCCCGGCAAAGATATGGGCCTTATTGGGCCTAGGGAGGGACAGACCAGCCCCTTGTGAGATGGTGTGCCCCCATTTTGGCTGATCTAAGTGGATAAAGGAAAAGGGGAGGAGGAAAGGAAATAGAGGGAATAGGATTCCCCCTTCCTTTCCCCTCTCCCCTCTTTCCTTCCCCCTCCAGAGATAAGGAAAGGGGGAGGCCGAATTGGAGGAGCCCCCCAAGTAGGATTCCTCCTACTTGGGGCGCCCCAAGGCTACTCCCCTCCCTCTCCCACCTATATATACATGGGGAGGGGGTGCCTAGAACACACACCAACAATTGTTAGCTGTGTGCAGCACCCCCCTCCACAGTTTACACCTCCGGTCATATTCATGTAGTGCTTAGGCGAAGCCCTGCGTGGATTACTTCACCATCACCATCACCATGTCGTCGTGGTGATGGAACTCTCCCTCGACACTTTGCTGGATCAAGAGTTCGAGGGACGTCATCGAGCTAAACGTGTGTTGAACTCGGAGGTGCCGTACGTTTGGTACTTGATCGGTTGGATTGTGAAGATGTTCGACTACATCAACCGTGTTAAACTAACGCTTCCACTTTCGGTCTACGAGGGTACGTGGACACACTCTCCTCCCCCCCCCCCTCGTTGCTATGCATCTCCTAGATAGATCTTGCGTGAACGTAGGAATTTTTTTGAAATTGCATGCTACATTTCCCAACATTGGCTTCCGAGCCAGTCTATGCGTAGATGATATGCACGAATAGAACACAAAGAGTTGTGGGCGGTGATAGTCATACTTTTTACCACCAACGTCTTATTTTGATTCGACAGTATTGTTGGATGAAGCGGCCCGGACCAACCTTACATGACCACGTTCATGAGACCGGTTCCACTGACAGACATGCAACTAGTTTTGCACAAAGGTGGCTGACGGGTGTCTGTTTCTCCAACTTTAGTTGAATCGAATTTGACTACGGCCAGCCTTGTTGAAGGTTAAAACAACAAACTTGACGAAACACCATTCTGGTTTTGATGCGTAGATAAGAACAGTTCTTGTTAGAAGCCCGTAGCAGCCACATAAAACTTGCAACAACAAAGTAGAGGACGTCTAACTTGTTTTTGCAGGGCATGTTGTGATGTGATATGGTCAAGACATGATGTGATATACGATGTTGTATGAGATGATCATGTTTTATAAAAGTTATCGGCAACTGGTAGGAGCCTTATGGTTGTCGCTTTATTGTATGAAATGCGAACGCCATGTAATTGCTTTACTTTATCACTATGCGTTAGCAATAGTTGTAGAAGCAATAGTTGGCAAGACGACCACAAAGCCACGATGGAGATCAAGGTGTCGAGCCGGTTACGATGGAGATCATGACGGTGCTTTGGAGATGGAGATCAAAGGCACAAGATGATGATGGCCGTATCATGTCACATATATTGATTGCATGTGATGTTTATCTTTTATGCATCTTATTTTGCTTAGTACGGCGGTAGCATTATAAGATGATCCCTTACAAAATTTTCAAGGTATAAGTGTTCTCCCTGAGTATGCACTGTTGGGAAAGTTCTTCGTGTTGAGACACCACGTGATGATCGGGTGTGATAGGCTCTACGTTCACATACAACGGGTGCAAGACAGTTTTGCACACGCGGAATACTCGGGTTAAACTTGATGAGCCTAGCATGTACAGACATGGCCTCAGAACACTGGAGACCGAAAGGTCGAACATGAATCATATAGTAGATATCATCAACATAGAGATGTTCACCATTGATGACTACTCCGTCTCACGTGATGATTGGACAAGGTTTAGTTGACTTGGATCACGTGGTCATTTAGATAACTTGAGGGATGTCTATCTAAGTGGGAGTTCTTAAGTAATACGATTAATTGAATTAATTTATCATGAACTTAGTCCAAATAGTTTTTGCACATATATGTTGTAGATCAATAGCTCGCGTATAGCTCCCCTATTTTATTTTTAATATGTTCCTAGAGAAAACTAAGTTGAAAGATGATATTAGGAATGATGCAGACTGGGTCCCTATCTGAGGATTATCTTCATTATTATACAGAAGAATTATGTCCTTGATGCACCGTTAGGTGATGGACCTATTGCAGGAGCAGATGCAGACGCTATGAATGTTTGACAAGCTCGGTATGATGACTACTTGAAAGTTTAGTGCACCATGCTTTACAGCTTAGAACCGGGACGTCAAAAACGTTTTGAATGCCATGGAGCATATAAGACGTTCCAAGAGATGAAATTGGTATTTTAGATTCATGCTCGAATCGAGAGGTATGAGACCTCTGACAAGTACTTTTCCTACAAGATGGAGGAGAATAGCTCAACCAGTGAGCATGTGCTCAGAATGTCTGAGTACTAAAATCGCTTGAATCAAGTGGGAGTTAATCTTCCAGCTAAGATAGTGATTGATAGAGTTCTCTAGTCACTATCACCAAGTTACTGGAACTTCGTGGTGAACTATAATATGCAAGGGATGAAAAAAACAATTCCTGAGCTCTTCACGGTGCTAAAATCGGCGAAGGTAGAAATCAAGAAAGAGCATGAAGTGTTGATGGTTAACAAGACCACTAGTTTCAAGAAAAGGGGCAAAGTAAAAGAAAGAAAACTTCAAGAAAGGATGGAAGTCAAGTTGCCACTCCCGTGAAGAAACCCAAAGCTAGACCTAAGCCTGAAACTGAGTGCTTCTACTGCAAAGGGAATGGTCACTGGAAGCGGAACTACCCAAATACTTGGCGGACAAGAAGGATGGCAAAGTGAACAAAGGTATATTTGATTGACATGTTATTGATGTGTACTTTACTAGTGTTCATAGTAACCCCAGGGTATTTGATACCGGTTCAATTGCTAAGATTAGTAACTCGAAATAGGAATTGCAAAATGAACAGAGACTAGTTAAAGGGCGATGCGACGATGTGTGTTGGAAGTGATTCCAAGGTTGATAAGATCACCATCGCACACTCCCTATACATTTGAGATTAGTGTTGAACCAAAATAAATGTTATTTTGTGTTTGCGTTAAGCATGAATATGATTGGATCATGTTTATTGTGATACGGTTATTCATTTAAGTCAAAGAATAATTGTTGTTCTATTTACATGAATAAAACCTTCTATGGTCATACACCCAATGTAAATGGTTTATTGAATCTCGATCGTAGTGATACACATATTCATAATATTGATGCCAAAAGATGCTAAGTTGATAATGATAGTGCAACATATTTGTGGCAGTGCCGTTTAGGTCATATTGGTGTAAAGCGCATGAAGAAACTCCATACGGATGGATTTTTGGAATCACTTTATTAGGAATCATTTGATACTTGCGAACCATGCCTCATGGTCAAGATGACTAAAACTGCATTCTCCGGAACAATGGAGCAAGCCACTGACTTATTGGAAATAATACATATCGATGTATGCGGTCCGATGAGTGTTGAGGCTCGCGGCGGGTATCGTTATTTTCTGACCATCACAAATGATTTGAGCAGATACGGGTATATCTACTTGATGAAACACAGGTCTGAAACATTTGAAAAGTTCAAAGAATTTCAGAGTGAAGTGGAGAATCATCATAACAAGAAAAAAATTCTACGATTTGATCGTGGAGGCGAATATTTGAGTTACGAGTTTGGCCTTCATTTAAAACAATTTGGAATAGGTTCTCAACTCACGCCACCTGGAACACCACAGCATAATGGTGTGTCCGAATGTCGTAACCATACTTTTATTAAATATGGTGTGATATGTGATGTCTCTTACCGATTTACCACTATCGTTTTGGGGTTATGCATTAGAGATAGTTGCATTCACGTTAAATAGGTGTCGGTGGGAACGACACCTATGGGATCACAAGAATCCCTACTGTGGTTAGCGGGGCACGGGGTTGTGAGAAGAGCGGATCTAAAAGGTAGCACACGGTTCGTTTATCCAGGTTCGGGCCGCGAGGTTGCGTAAAACCCTACTCCTGCTTTGGTGGATTGTATATATGTGTTCTTGAGCTAGCTATGGGGCGTGAGGAGCTCCAAAAAGCTGAATCCTTCTCCTGGTCGCCTCGGGGCTCCTTTTATATAAAAGGGGTTGCCACAGTGGCACACAGGAGGTGGAAAGGGTACAGTGATGTGAGGTTATCCCTCGCATTACATGACAAGGCGCATTTAATGGTCTTGCTTAGGTGTCCTTGCTTTATCGGGGACGGGGGAGAGATCTGTCTCATCCGTCACCGCTCCTTCTCGTGTCGACACGCGCCCTGGCCAGCGATGCCTGAGATGCCATGTAGGTAGGCAGGCAGCTGAGGTGGCGTAGTGGTGGGTCTTCACGAAGATCTGCATGCCGCCACGCAGGTGCCTGTCTAGCTGGTTGGGTCGGCAGCTGCATGCATGCTGTGGTGGTGGAGTTTTAGTTAGTGTGGGCCTAATGGTGGCCCCACAGGTGTCCTCGGGAAGGGCCTTGCCGGGGCCCCGGCAAGGGTCTTGCCGAGGCGCCTGCTGTCATCCCCGGCAAGGCGCTTGCCGGGGGCCTTGTGGTCTTCCTCGGGCTGGGATCCCGCCAAGGGTTGTCGTCTCCTTAGTGCGTATATGATCTTGAATGTCTTTACAAAGATCTGCATGCCGCCACGGGGATGTCTCCCGAATCCTTGCCCTTTGGGGGGCAGTGGACTCAAGGGTGATTTTCTCCGTAGGCGCGGGACGAGTCGCCGCGGCAAGGGTCTTGCCACGGCTGCTAGAACTGTCTCCCAGCAAGGATCTTGCCGGGGGAGTCCGTTTCGTCCCCTTTGCTCCTCGTGGTCTTGGCCTTGGCGTCATAGTTCTCTTGAGCTTCGGTCTTACCCTGGCTCACCTCCCTTGCCTTGCTTGGTGTGGTGGTGCCCGTGGCTCAGACTGCCCGTGCATAGTTATAGGGGTACAAAAAGTGTACCCCTCTTTTTGTACACCGACAGGAGCCCCCGGGCCTAGGCCACACATAAGCGCAACGCGTTGTTGGGCTAGGCCCAAAAATGGTGCGCGGGCAGGCCGGGCGGTTTTTACCGCGGTAAGATTCTTCGTGCGCTGCGCTTCCCACGACTCCTGCGTGTGGGCGGCGTGGGGAGGTGCGTGTGACGTGGGCAGCATGCGTGGGGTTGGTTCCCGCAAGCATGCGTCACATCGTAGTAAAGGGGCGGTTCGTGCCTTCCCCATAAATGGAGGGAGGCGTGGAGGCGCGGCCCATTTACTGAATGGGGCTGAGGCGCGGTCTTCAAGGCATCCACTCCCCACGATCATGGGGTGGGGAGTGGTTGTCTCACCCGTCCCCTCGGTTCTGCACGTCCGCCACGTGTCTCCCATGCGCCTGGGGTGGCAAACGGTGGAGGCGGGAAACCGGGTCGTCGCTGGTTGGGGCGGCGGGTCGGTCCTGGCTCCCTGCGCCTTCCGTATCTTGATTGGCCGAGCGGGGCGGCCAGCCCCAACCCCGATCCTTTATAAAGAGCGGGAGGGGGGGATGGCGTGTTGCATTCTTTCATCTTCTTCTTCCTTCAGCTTCTGCTCCTCCCTTCCATCCGTCATGGAGAGAGGGAATCCCTGTCCTTCAACAGTGGCGCGAGGGTCGCTGCTCGACAACGCGTCCCTCCTTCCCCTGCGCCTGCGGTGGCAGAGCCAGCCGTGAGGGGAAGGGGGAGGGGGCGAGGCCGTGGGCGAGGCCGGGGCGCTCGGGGAAGAGGAGGACGGGGCGGCGCACCGGCCTCGCCTCCTCCAGCAGCTCCTCCTCCAATGGAGGGCCATGTTGGGGATGACCCTTGTGAGTTCTTCGTCAGGCTGCGCCGGCCGCTGCGCCGTCGCCTTCGTCTCCCGACTCCATTTGCGCGGGAGATGGAGCTGGATCCGCCAGAATCGTTGCGGCTGCACATGAGGGGCCGCGGGATCAGCGACACGTGGGTCCGCGTCAACTTCCCCGCCCCTCACGTGATGTATCTTCGTCAGGGATGGAAGGCGTTTGCTCATATCCACCGCTTGACGGAGGGGCTCACTCTCCATTTTAAGCTGATGGAGGGTGGCCTTCTCTCCGTCAAGGTCTTCGGGTGCTTTGGGACCCATGCAAGGTGCTACGTGGAGAGCTCTTCTGATAGTGAAGACTCCTCCTCGGGCGGGAGTGACGAGGAGGACAGCGGCAGCGACGACGAGGGTAGTAGGCGGCAGGATGACGGGTCTGATTTGGTGTCGGGTGCCGCTCCGTGCGGCACCGGCGACCCCATCATCCACGTCGCCGGCTCCCTGAACTTCTCGGGGTCGTCTCCTTGGGTGGTTGGCATTGGGAGGCTGCGGAAGAGGAAGAGGGCGGGCGGCAAGGCCGTCAAGTCGGAGTACACAGGCACCGACGCCTTCGACGCGTGCTGATGTCCTGCCGCCTCGTCTTCGAGCTCTGCTTCCGGCGCCGCCATCACCATCCAGCCTTTGGACGGCCACCAAGATGTTCTCTTGGTGTCTTCTGCCACCCGTAGCTCGCCTAGGCGCTCCTTTTGTCCCTTTCGCCTCCTTGACCTGCCTCCAGAGGAGAGGGACAAGAAAGGGATTACGGGCACCTTATCTCTTTTTAGTTTGTAAGCCTTCGGGCCTTTGTTGAATTTAAAACTTGTAATCCCATCATTCATGTTTTCATTCCCTATGGATTGTACCTGAGTGGAATGTTTTTTTAATGAAAAAGGGATGCTTGCCCGGTCACTTGTTTGCGGGTGGAACCCACCACAAGGAGTAAATCCTTGATATCTTCAAGATAAACATTTCCTTACCCGGCAACAGGCCTTTCCGTCTCCCCACTTCGCTCGACCTTCCTCACGCTTTCGGCGGAGGCAGGGATGAGGCGGGTTCAGGCTCCTTGTTTCATCCTTTCGCTGCCGCGACTACGACCAAACTTGGCCCCAGGAACGAGCCTTAGGGCCTAGAGTTATGGGAGCATGGCAGCTTAGGGGGAAATGAGTTTTCACATACCTCAGTCCATAATGGAATGCATGATAAGGGATGAAGAACTTATCTGAAGTTGCAGTCCCCGGCAACCCTGGTTCGCCGTGGGCGAATCTTTGCTCTTGCAGCCCCCGGCAATACTGGCTTGCCGGGGGCTAGATGCTGGTCTGTTCCTCTTTTTTTCCTCTCCAAGTGGTTCGGCACGGATATCTGTGTGTCCTGTGAACCAAAGAAGACAAAAGAAAGACAAAGAGACGCACACTCGACCTCTAAGCTAGGGGTTAGTCGCCGCTAAGCACTATCAACCCTAACCAAGGACGAGACTCGACCTAGCATGCATGATATAACTTAGGGCGCCAGCGCTTCATTTACTTATTCTCAGGGTCTGCGTCTGGCTTTGTACAAAGGGTTACATGCATCATCGGCAAGGCTCGTACAAAAGGTGGCTTGCCGGGGGGCCGGCAAGCCGCGCCTCATGGGTAAAACTTGCGAAGATGCTCAATGTTCTAGGAGTTACTCGCCGGAATGGCATCTTCGGTCTCCAGGCGGGCTGCGCCGGGCCTGGTGACTCGTATTACCTGATAAGGGCCTTCCCACTTTGGCGTCAACTTGTTGGAATTCTTGGCCGATTGAACGCGCCGAAGAACAAGGTCGCCTTCCTCAAAGCTTCGGGCATGAACCTTGCGGCTATGGTAGCGGCGCAAGGCTTGCTGGTAGCACGCTGCTCTCACAGCCACCCGAAGACGATCTTCCTCAAGGAGCGTTGCATCAACTTGCCGCAATTGCTCTTGCTCAAGCTCGTCATAAGCGAGTACTCGAGGTGACCCGTATATGAGTTCCATGGGGAGAACTGCTTCTGCCCCGTATACCAGGGCAAAGGGTGTCTGGCCGGTGGCTCGATTTGGTGTCGTTCTGATTAACCAAAGAACCGCCGGCAATTCATCAATCCAGTGCCTTCCACTCTTTGTGCAGTCTGTCAAAGGTCTTTGTCCTCAGGCCTCGCAGTACTTCAGCATTTGCCCTCTCAGCTTGACCATTGCTTCGTGGGTGAGCAACGGAAGCGAAACAGACCTTGCTGCCGAGGTCTTGAATATATTGCATGAAGGTGTGGCTTGTGAACTGCGTGCCGTTGTCGGTGATAACCCTATTGGGTACACCAAAACGGCACACCAGTCCTTTTAAGAACTTGACGGCTGACTGTTCTGTGACCTTCCTCACTGCTTCCACTTCTGGCCACTTTGTGAACTTGTCGATTGCAATGTACAAGTACTCAAAGCCCCCGACAGCGCGGGGGAAAGGGCCCAGTATGTCGAGCCCCCAGACCGAGAAAGGCCAGGAGAGAGGAATGGTTTGAAGGGCTTGAGCTAGCTGATGAAGCTTCTTTGAATGGAACTAACATGCTTCACACTTGGTGACTAGTGTCGTCACATCCTGGAGGGCGGTGGGCCAGAAGAAACCTTGCCGAAACGCTTTGCCGGCAAGGGCCCTTGACCCGATGTGGGATCCACATATGCCTCCATGTATCTCCGCCAACAGCCCCAGTCCTTCCTCTCGAGGGATACATTTCAATTTCACGCCGTTCAGCCTCTTTCTGTACAGGACGCCATCGACGAACTGGTACATAGTAGAGCGAGGGCTACTTTTTCTGCTTCTTCCTGCTCCTCCAGAATTTCCCCTGTTTGGAGGAATCGGACGGTATGCTGTGCCCACGCTGGAGCCTGGGGCTCGACGGCGAGGACTAAAGGAATTTCCTCCGCTACAGGAGCGGCTGTCTCGACGGCAAGAGCTTGATGCTCTGTCGGAGCTAGCCGTCCTGTGGCGGGCTCAGTGTCTCCGGCAACATCCTTGCCGGCGGCTTTGGGGAGCTCGGCGGGAAAGTACTTGCCGGGCCCTGATTTTCTCCTCTTGTTCTGCTCTGTTGATGGATCAATGAATGGCTGAGTTAGCCGAAGCACAAAGGTACCTGGTTCCACAGGTAGCTTGAGGGCAGCGCGTTTTGACAGGTAATCGGCGATATCATTCTCCGCTCGGGGAACGTATTCTGCCTGTATACCGTCAAAACGTTCTTCCAGCTTTCTCACTTCATCGACGTAGGCCTTCATCAACGGGCTCTGGTAATCCTTGTTGACTTGCTTGACGACAAGTTGCGAGTCACCTCTGACGACGAGTTTCTTGATTCCGAGGTCCGCCGCGATCCTAAGACCGGCAAGCAGCCCTTCGTACTCAGCCGTATTGTTTGTTGACACCTCCCTGGGGAAGTGCATCTGGATCACGTACTTGAGGTGCTCTCCGGTGGGCGCGACAAGCAGTACGCCAGCCCCGGCGCCCTGTAAGGAGAAAGCTCCATCAAAGTACATGATCCAGTCGCAACTTGCCTCCTTGCCGGGGAGAGCAGTCTCTTGGGTTTCTTCGTCAGGCGTCGCGGTCCATTCTGCAACGAACTCCGCCAGGACTCGGCTTTGAATCGTCGAGGTACTCTCAAACTTGAGGCCAAAGCTGGACAGTTCCAGTGCCCACTCTACGATCCTTCCCGTTGCGTCTGGATTGTGCAATATCCATTGCAGAGGGAGGCGAGTGACGACAGTGATTTCGTGCGCCTGGAAGTAGTGATGCAGCTTCCTCGAGGCCATAAGAAGGCCGAAGAGCAGTTTCTGCACACCGGAGTACCTCGATCTAGCCCCCTGCAGGAGGGAACTAACAAAGTAGACCGGGTGCTGCATCATTTTCTTCTTCGGCGGCACTTCAATTGGCTGCATCGTCTCAGCATCGGTGGCATCGGGCTCCGTCGCTGCTATTACCTCATCACCAATTTCTCTCTGTGCCACTAGTGCGGCGCTGACCACCTGGTTCGTTGCCGCCAGGTACAGCAGCAACGGTTCCTGTGGCCTAGGCGCAACTAGTATTGGCGCGGAGGAGAGGTACCTCTTCAAATCTTGCAATGCTGCTTCGGCTTCTGGCGTCCACTCCATCGGGCCCGCCTTTTTCAAAATCTTGAAAAAGGGAAGGGCGCGCTCGACGGACTTGGAAATGAACCTGCTCATGGCGGCAACGCAACCAGCAAGCCGACGCACATCCTTGACTCGCTTGGGCGCTTCAATCTGCTCTATAGCTTTGATCTTGTCCGGATTGGCCTCTATCCCACGCTGTGACACAAAGAACCCGAGAAGCTTGCCAGACGGGACGCCGAAGACGCACTTCTCAGGGTTCAGCTTGAGATTGATCTTGCGTAGGTTTGCAAATGTTTCTTGTAAATCTGATATGAGGGTTGCCCTGTTCTTGGTTTTGACCACTATATCATCCATATAAGCTTCCATATTTCTATGGAGCTGGGGTTCAAAACCAATCTGGACCGCCCTTGCAAACGTTGAACCAGCACTCTTCAACCCGAAAGGCATCCGTATAAAGCAATACGTACCACATGGGGTGATGAATGCCGTTTTCTCTTCATCTTCCCTTGTCATGAAGATCTGGTGGTAGCCGGAGTAGGCATCGAGGAATGACAACAGATCACACCCAGCTGTGGAGTCAACAATCTGGTCGATGCGCGGCAACGGGAAGGGGTCTTTGGGACAAGCCTTATTAATATCTGTGTAATCAATACACAGCCTCCACTTCCCATTTGCCTTGCGCACTACCACCGGATTGGCCAACCACGTTGGATGGAGCACTCCTCTTACCAAACCCGCTGCTTCCAGTTTCCGGATCTCCTCTGTGATGAACTCTTGTCGTTCCAAAGCTTGCTTTCTGACCTTCTGCTTGACGGGCCGCGCATGAGGACAGACAGCAAGGTGGTGCTCAATCACCTCCCTGGGAACGCCGGGGATGTCGGATGCTTGCCATGCAAACACATCGACATTCGCCCGCAGGAAGGTGACGAGCGCGTCTTCCTATTTGTCGTCAAGGGTGGAGCTTATGGTAAAAGCTCCTCCCGTGCCGTCCTCCTTGACAGAAACCTTCTTGGTTCCCGGCGGTGTGGCCCTGGACTTCTTGTTTCTGTCGGCGGAGCTCTCTGGCACGTCCTCGACGGGAGCGCTACACTCCGAAGAGGTGCGCTTGCCGGAGTGGGTGCCTGAGGTCTCACCGGTCTTCTTCTTTTGCCTTCCCGGGGCTCCAGCGGCAGGAGCAAGCGCCTTAGCAGTGGCGGCTGCTGCAACTGCTTGTTGGTAGAGTTGGTCAGCGCAAATTAGCGCATCCTTCTTGTCTGATGGGACGGTGATGATCGTCACAGGCCCCGGCATCTTCAGGGTGTTGTAGGCGTAATGTGACGCCGCCATGAACTTGGCCAGCGCTGGGCGGCCAAGGATCCCGTTGTAAGGCAAGGGGATCTTGGCAACGTCGAACACAATCCTTTCTGTCCTGTAGTTCAGATCACTCCCAAAAGTCACGGGCAACGTGACCTTTCCCTTTGGTTGACTTCTTCCCGGGTTGACCCCCTGAAACGTGCCCGTCTCTTCGAGGTCTTCATCAGGAATCTGCAATTTCTCGATCACGGCAGGCGAGATTAAGTTCAGACCGGCCCCGCCATCGACTAGCATCTTTGTCACCTTGAGGTTGCGTATTGTTGGTGAAACCAACAATGGCAAGCACCCGACTGCAGTAGTGCGATCAGGGTGATCCTCAGTGTCAAAAATGATAGGTGTGCTGGACCACTTCAGCGGCCTTTGGGCATCAAACGACGGTTCCGCCGCTGTAATCTCACGCGCCCACTGTTTAAGCTGGCGGTGAGAGGTATGCAGCGAGGCGCCGCCATCGACGCACATGGCCTCTGTAGCTTTCTGAAATTCTTGGTCACCAGACTCATCGTCCTCTTCGTGATCATCGTCTTCTGGCTTTTTGTCACGGCCCCGGGCGGGCCTCTCCTGCTGTTTATCTTTGCCGCGACGGCCCGCCTGGCCGTCACGCTTCTTGCCGGACCCCTCAGCACCGTCCTGGCCTTTCTCCTTGTCCCGCCTCTCATATTCAGCCCTCTGCTTCTCAGCAAGGAGCTCAACCTGTCGGCAGTTCTGGAGATCATGGCCTTTGGTGCGATGGATCTTGCAGTATTGCTTGTCGGAGTTTCCTGGCTTCTCGGCAGCCGCCAAGGCCCGGCAGGCGACACATCCGGCAATTTCCTTGCCGGGGTCATCTGCCTTGGTTTTCTTGGCGGAGCCGGCGTCGTCAGATCCCTCGACGGCAAGCACAGCTTTACCTTTGCGCTTCCTGTTGCGGCGCCGGCCTTTCTTCGCCGGGGCGGCAGTATCCTCATCTGAGGAGTCGGTTTCCACGCCGGCATCTTCGCCGGGGTACTTCCTTCCCTCTTCAGCTCGGGCACATCTGTCAGCAAGAACATAGAGTTCTGCCACATCTTTCACCTTGTTCATTGCCAGTTCTTCGCGCATCTTGCGGTTACGCACGTTCTGATGGAACGCGCTGATGATGGCGGCAGGGTGAACATCAGGGATATTGTACTGTACCCGGCTGAACCTCTGTATATACTTGCGCAGACTCTCGCCTCCCTTCTGGGGAATGACATGCAGGTCGCTTGCTTGGCCATGGGCTTGGTGACCTCCAGTAAAGGCGCCCACAAACTCATGGCACAAATCCGACCAGGAGGAAATAGAGTCTACCGGCAAGTGCATCAACCACGACATGGCGTTGGGTTTAAGAGCCAATGGAAAGTAATTCGCAAGCACCTTATCATCGCGGGCTCCGGCGGCTTGCATCGCGATGGTGTAGATGCTGAGGAACTCAGACGGGTGAGTCTTGCCGTTGTACTTTTCGCCAACGTCAGGTTTGAAGGTGCGGTGAGTGGGCCACTGGAACTGCCGCAGCTCACGGGTAAAAGCTGGACAGCCTACCTCGTAAGGTAGGCCTCCAGGGCTCTCCGGGGCCGGGTGGTTCACAGCAGGCCCTGCTCGCCTGTCTGACTGGTGGCGCGCTCCATGCTGGCGCTCGATAGTGGTTCAAGCGTCTTCATGGGCTCGTTCCCGAAGAACTTGGCGCTGGTCATAGTGGGTCCGCGGGTCAGACGATGCTATGGAGATGGCGTCGCCCGCGACGTCAAGACGAGGCGGCGTCTGCGGTACCGGATGGGGAGAGGTGAATGCACCGTGGTCGCGGCGCCGCCGGCTTTTCCACCACTGGTCCGTGGGACTCCATCGGAGTGTCGACCTGGGGGCCCCATCGGACTTGGTTCGTCTTTGTTGGCCACCGCAACAAGGCTTCGGATAGTGGCTCTCCATTCGTCGAGTTTCCCCGTAGTGGGAGGAAAGTCGAGGAGCAACTGCGCACGCCAGGGCCTCTGCTGGCATCGGTGGCGGCGAAACCTGCACGGATCGCGACGCGCTTCGACTTCTGACCATGTTAGAAGGAGCTCTATCACGACCCCGCAGTCGCATGCCGTTTTCACCAGCGCCTCGGCGAGTGGGCAGGTCTTCTACGTCCCGGAAGTGGCACTTGGGGCTCTTCCCGCGGTGACGCCCGGGATCTTCGGCATGATTATGTCGTTCGCCGCGCGCTGCCTAGGAGGAGCGCGCTGTTGGCGCCAGCGTGGGAGTCTTGGAGGTCCTTGCGTCGCCTTCGGGCGGGGCGGCGATGACCTTGGAAGGCCCCACTCCACCCGCGAAGGGCCTGGCTCCGCCTTTGGATTTGGCAACGTGTGGCCCGTTACCAGGCGCACAAACATCACCGCCTCCCAAACTCTGGCTGGTGGGATGGTGTTGGTGTTCGCGAGCAGCGCCGCGGGTCCTTTCTGCGACCGGTCCGCTGCTCGCCCGCGTCAGGACGGGTTGTCCGGCTTCCGACTTTCCAACCGCCATCGTCGTCTTCTTCTTGGGCGCTATGATGATGAAGAAGCGCCGAACTAACTGCTAAAGCCGATTCTCACAACTGCGCCCCCCTACCTGGCGCGCCAGAGATGTCGGTGGGAACGACACCTATGGGATCACAAGAATCCCTACTGTGGTTAGCGGGGCGCGGGGTCGTGAGAAGAGCGGATCTAACAGGTAGCACACGGTTTGTTTATCCAGGTTCGGGCCGCAAGGATGCGTAAAACCCTACTCCTGCTTTGGTGGATTGTATATCTGTGTTCTTGAGCTAGCTATGGGGCGTGAGGAGCTCCAAAAAGCCGAATCCTTCTCCTGGTCGCCTCGGGCCTCCTTTTATAGAAAAAGGGGTTGCCACAGTGGCACACAGGAGGTGGAAAGGGTACAGTGATGCGAGGTTATCCCTCGCATTACATGACAAGGCGCATTTAATGCGTCTTGCTTAGGTGTCCTTGCTTTATCGGGGACGGGGGAGAAACCTGTCTCGTCCGTCGCCGCTCCTTCTTGTGTCGACACGCGCCCTGGCCAGCGACGCCTGGATGCCACGTAGGTAGGCAGGCAGCTGAGGTGGCGCAGTGGTGGGTCTTCACGAAGATCTGCATGCCGCCACGCAGGTGCCTGCCCAGCTGGTTGGGTCGGCAGCTGCATGCATGCGGTGGTGGAGGTTTAGTCGGCGTGGGCCTGATGGTGGCCCTGCGGGTGTCCTCGGTAAGGGCCTTGCCGGGGCCCGGCAAGGGTCTTGCCGAGGCGCCTGCTGTCATCCCCGGCAAGGCGCTTGCCGGGGGCCTTGTGGTCTTCCTCGGCTGGGATCCCGCCAAGGGTTGTCGTCTCCTTAGTGCGTATCTGATCTTGAATGTCTTCACAAAGATCTGCATGCCGCCACGGGGATGTCTCCCGAATCCTTGCCCTTTGGGGGCAGTGGACTCAAGGGTGATTTGCTCCGTAGGCGCGGGACGAGTCGCCGCGGCAAGGGTCTTGCCGGGGCTGCTAGAACTGTCTCCCGGCAAGGATCTTGCCGGGGAGTCCGCTTCGTCCCCTTTGCTCTTCGTGGTCTTGGCCTTGGCGTCGTTCTAGTTCTCTTGAGCTTCGGTCTTACCCTGGCTCACCTCCCTTGCCTTGCTTGGTGTGGTGGTGCCCGTGGCTCAGACTGCCCGTGCACAGTTATAGGGGTACAAAAAGTGTACCCCTCTTTTTGTACACTGACAATTGAGTGCACGTCTAAATTCGTTGTAGACGTTGCAACGAATATTGACTTGTTATATGCATGAACCTAAGTGTGCATTTATAAAGCTTTGTTGAATTGCTTATGTGAAAAATCAAACCTGATGCACAGACCCAAATAAAGCGTCCATATCACAAGTACCAATATAGAAGTGACGTGTTTCGGATAAATTTGCTTCATCACAGATCCATAAAGCACATAACACCTCTGTGTCGCTCCTCTGCGAAGGATCCTATGTCTAGGAAGGATTTTCCTCATCAAAGAAGTGTCTGTGGGATTTCAAATTTACTTTATGGTTACATTGTACCTTCCTAATTGGACAGTAGCAATCTCGTAAAGTTCCGTGATGCCTATACAGCTAAGAGGAGATGATAAGTGATCATGAACTATTCAGATGAATTACTGAGTAAACCTTGGTAGGTCAACCAACTGCATAAGCCCACAGAGTGGTATACGTTCATTCTGGAGTCATATTACTAGACCATGACGAACCTATGAACTATGAGGAAGCAATGATGAGCCCAGATTCCGCAAAATGGCTTGAGGCCATGAAATCTGAGATAGGATCCATGTATGAGAACAAAGTGTAACATCCCAATTTTCAATTTGGATGTTATACATAGGTCATCATATGGATATCATATTTTATTCGCATTTTGGTTGTGACCCTAGGAATCTTAAGCAACTCAAGGACACAAGGAGAGAGTTGGAAATTTCTTAAGTTTTCATATTAGAATTTTCTCAAATTTGAAAAGAGGATCAATTTGATTTTAATAATTTTTCTCTCCGAAATATTTCCAATATTAAATAAATGAGAGGAGATAAAATGACTTCTCCAAAATCAGAGGGGGGTATTGGAGGAAAAATATTAAATTCAAATAAACATTTTTATTTGGAATTTTAGTGCTATTTTATTTGAATTAGAAAAATATGCATTTTTCAAAATTGCATTTTTAGGCCAGAAAAATGTTCACTTTGTTCTAAATATTTTATTTAGACGGTAAAAATTGTTTTGGCATCTTTAGAAAAAAATTCCTTATTTTATTAGGATTTTTTTCGGGGGAATTTTTTTAAAGTTTTCCCACCTGACTGGGCCGGAGGCAGAGCCGAGCAGGCCGGCCCGCCCGCGCCGCCGTGCCATCGGCGGACTCCAATAGGAGTCAGAGCCGGACTCCTCTCACCGCCACCCCTTGCCCAAGCCGCCGCCCCTCTCCCCCCGAGGCTTTAAAAGATGGACCCCCCCGGCCTCTCCTTCCCAATCGGCTAGCCGCCGACGCCGCCCAAGCAGCAGCAGCAGCGCCCCGCCGCCGCCTGCCGCGCCGCCCGCCGCCGTGCTGTCGCTCCACCTCGCTGACCCCACCACCGTAGCCCCGCCGGAGCCCTGCCTCGTGGGATTTCGCCGCTGCCGGTCTTTTTTGACGAACCGGTAAAAACCGTCACCATCGCCTGGTTTTTTCTGGTTTTTCGTGTTGGATCGGTTAGATGGTTTTTTCGGTTTCGCTATTTAGCGAATGTTCGCCCAAATGCCTCTATTCGTGAACGCGTTCATTCGTTCGTCTCTGTTAACGAACGTTCGTTCGTTAGCCTTTTCTTTTTCGGCCAGGGACCTATCCGTAATTATTTTTCTCGTAGATTAGCCCCTGATCTTCAAACGCTCGCAACTTTTTAACTGTTGGTCCAAATCTAGTGAAACCAACGCCAAAATCTTTGTCTCGAACCCCTCTTTCTAGTTAATAAACTTGAAGATGGTTTTGACAAATTAAAATTTGGGTTGCAAGCAGTTTTGAATTTGAACTTCTTTTGACCGCAGTTTGAGTTTCGTAGCTCCGATTCGATTGATTCTTTTTGCAAATCGAAGCTCTTCAGTTGAACTTTAGATTTGGATCATTTCTCTTAAGTTTTACCCTTGCATCTATTGCTTCAGTGCTTATGTATGTTATTGTTTATTTGCGATAGAGTTTCCGGAGTGCGAAGCGTGCTACTATGAGTCACTAGGGTTTTCAGATCGTCAGCAAGGCAAGTAACACTTTGATAATACCCCTTATTGCCCAGTTTTTATGCATTAGTCTCAATCCTCAAACACTGCATGGTTAGGACTTGAATACTTGTGGGTATTGGGAAGTCGTGATGAGGTAGTACCTATTGCCTTAATTTTCAAACCCTAGGAGTTATATCAACGCTATGCTTATATTGTTATGTTATGCTCGTAGATGTGGTTTGGTTTGAGTGATCCATGACAGATGTGAGACTTTTAATAAATGGTTAAACTTAAGGAGTCTACTTTAATACACATCTGGGTGGATTGGTTGAGGCACCCTGGAGCACCTAGTGGTTGTCTGGGCACCTGGAGCAATCCAGTGTTGTCCTGGGATATCCCGTAGTACCCGTGTGACCATCCTATGGTTTGCCACCCAGGCTCAAAGGGATCATAAGATTATTCAGGCTGGAAACTTCCATGTGCAGCCAAAAGCCATTATGGGCTCTGGCATAGTTGACTAAGTTGTGTGACCTCTTTCAGTAGTAGACAAGCAGATGTAGGGGATGTAGGTGGTACTGTCTACCCAGAGTAAAGAGTTAATACTTCTGAAAGACCATGTCTCGATCATTCGTTTCTTAAACACCATGTAGTGCGAGAAATCCAACGGAGGAGATCGAGTCTTATGGGGAAAAGTGTGCAAATCTTTGTAGAGTGTATAAACTAATCATGGTTAGCTGTGTCCCCGGTTATGGACATTTTGAGTATCTCGTACTTGAATTATTGATTTGATCTCATCACTCTATTTATTAATTTGTTGGGTTGATGATTAATAATTTGGGATTGAGTTGGAGGAACCCTCTGAATGTTTTCAACAAACTTTGTAGTTAAATAAAATATATTCCTTTGTTGTAGGAAAAAATTAGCTTTATGCAAAAATAACCATAGAGCCTCCACCAGCCAAATATGCATATAGTTATAGCTGCTACATGTTCATTGCTCTATAGTGTTATTTTGCCAGCATATTCCATGTGCTGACCCGCTTCGGGCTGCAACGTATTATGTTGCAGACTTTTCAGACGAAGAGTAAGGTGCGCTAGTTCGTTGTCTTGCACTCAGCTATGCCGTTGGAGTTGATGGACTCACTTTACCTTTGAAGCCTTCCGCTGTTATCTTCATTAGATGGCCTTCATCCATATTATTGTAATAAGTACTCTCTTTTGAGATATTCGATGTAATAAGTGTGTGATTGAAGCTCTGTTATAAATCCTTCAAGTATTGTGTGTGTCAGCATTACCGATCCAGGGATGACACTTATGCACAGAGATTTGACCGTTTGAGGTCGGATCACTACAAGATGGTATCAGAGAACACGTTGACTGTAGGATGCGACCACTAATATGAGCCATAGGTCACTCTTCTCTACTCATTTCTGACTCTTCTCCACTTTCCACTCAATAGATGGCGGATCCAAGGAACAAGTTTGCTCAACCGGATGAAGACACCCCTTTTGGACGGCACTTGAAGGAAGCCACTAGATACCTAAACATCGGAATACCAAGCTTAACCAGGACCTACACCGCCACTCTACCGGAATAAGAGCACTAGACAGTTCGAGTACATGTTCTAGGATGGAAATTCACACCAGTTACTGAGCCCATAGAGTTTTTCTTTGATGCACCAACCTGGAGTCTAGGAAAGAGCATGGCAGCTCACATCGCCACACCATCTACCAGATATGTGGACGCCGAGATGAGAAATGGGAGATAATCAGCACCAGGAGGGACTAGTCCATTGCAGCCTACATCTAGGAGTTAAACCAACACATTCGTCGACGGGAGAACCAGATGTGCGCCAGCATGATAGACCTGAAGAAGGTGATGACCAGGAACATGGAGCTAGAAGAGGAACTCAAATCTACACGCGATGGATATGAAGAGGAAATTGCAGTTCTGCTGGAGAAGAATGAAGACCTGAAGAAGAAGAAGCTAGGAGTATTCATGGGAGACCCAGCACCAGGAGGAGATGACAATCATCCCGAGGACTACATCATCATCGACGACACTGACTCCGACCCCGACAGTGATGATGACTATGAAGACGAAGCTGGAGCGGATATCATGGAATCTTCTTCCGATCAAAATTTCTAGTCGACCACCATATTATCAGTAGTATACCCCCCATGTATATAGATTAGTCCGAGTACTTTGTAACGGTAGCTAGCTCGATTGTATTCCCTTGTTTGAATTGAGTGGTGTGATATGAATGTGTTTGTCTCATGTGCATATGGGTAGTGATTTTCCCCTTAGACCCCACTCTATTCTAATCTCTCCCCTCTAAACCTATCAGATGCCTCCAAGACGTGACCCCGGATTTGTTTTCCCACCAGAGCTCACCCAGCTAATCCAACAGCAGAATGCCCTGATGCAACTATTAGTCTAGAACCAGGGCAACAACAACAACAACAACAACTCACCGCCACCACCTCCAGTTGACAACTTAGCTCGTTTTCTAAGGTTGAATTTGCCGGTGTTTTCCAGTACCACCGAGCTGATAGTTGCTGATGAGTTGACCACCGCAGGTTGCACACATGCTGAGAAGGTGCGCTTTGTCGCACATCAATTGGATGGACCAGCAGCCTCATGGTGGGAGAATTACACATACACTTACCCCATAGCCAATGTCACATGGGATCCGTTCCAGCAAGCTTTTCGTACCGCACATGTCCCAACTGGAGCTATGAGCATGAAGAAGCGTGAGTTTCGCAACTTACGCCAGGGAAATCGTACTGTGGGGCAGTACATGGATGAGTTTAGTAAGTTAGCTCGCTATGCCCCAAATGATGTGGCCACAGATGCCGCGAAGTAGGAGAAGTTTATGGAAGGGTTGAATGATGAGCTAAGCATGCAGTTGATGGTGGCAACATCCAACAACTACCAAGATTTGGTAGATAGGCCCCTTATTATTGAAGGCAAGCAGCAACAGATAGAGAGCCGCAAAAGGAAGTATGGATAAGGGAAGTATAATTCTGGAGCTCAACAGAAGCCCTGTTTTACCTCGAACTCGGGAGGACACACTCATAATCATGGAGGCCACACCCACAATGGAGGGAGTTTGCGTAATCATAGTGGCCCCAAGAATGGGAATGAGAATGGAGGAAGCAACGGACAAAACCGTGCCAACCCAGCAACACCCGCCAGGAAGGATTTAACTCACATTACTTGTTTCAAGTGCGGGAAGACTGGACACTACGCCACTGAATATCCTGAAGCAAAGAATGGAAATGGAAATGGAAATGGAAGCTCTGGGAAGAAGCCCAATCCCTTCACCAGAGGTCAGGTGAACCACATCAATGTGGAGGAGGTTGAAGATCAGCCTGATGCAGTGATCGGTAAGTTTTTGATTAAGTCATTTACCGCACTTGTTCTTTTTTATATTGGTGCATCGCATTCATACATATCAAGGGGATTTGTGGACAAGTTTAAGTTGCCAATCATAGCCCTTAGGGCACCCATGTTAGTAAGTTCGCCAGGAGCAGAGTATATGGCCAGCCGATGGTGTGATCGGTTACCCTTAACCATTGGTAGGCATGTTTTACCCTCAGACCTAATACTTTTCGAGTCACAAGGATTGGATATAATATTAGGCATGGATTGGTTATCGAAGTATGGAGGAAACATCGACTGTGCTAGTAAGTCAATTTTACTCACCACACTGAAGGGAAAAAGGATCAAGTATGTGTTTAGGCATGCGCTAAGGAGGACCCAAGTAAATTCTCTCTCGGGAGTTGTTCAAGAAGAAGTGCCTATTGTAAAGGATTACCCGGATGTGTTTCCACAGGAACTACCAGGCATGCCACCAGATCGAGACATAGAGTTTTTGATAGAACTGTTGCCAGGCACCGGATCAATATCGAAGAGACTGTATCGGATGCCTGCAAATGATCTGGAGGAAATTAAGAAGAAGATTAAGGAGCTATTGGAGAAAGGTTATATTCGACCAAGTTCATCACAGTGGGGAGCCCCAGTGCTCTTGGTTGAGAAGAAGGATGGATATTTGAGAATGGTTGTTGATTATCGAGCATTGAATGAAGTGATGATCAAGAACAAGTACCCACTACCGATGATCAATGATCTATTTGACTAGTTGCAAGGAGATAAAGTATTCTCCAAGATCGATCTTCGATCTGGATACCACCAATTGAAGATCCGAGAACAGGATATAGCTAAGACAGCTTTTACCACAAGGTATGGGCTATATGAGTACACGGTCATGTCATTTGGATTGACTAATGCCCCTGCCTATTTTATGAGTATGATGAACAAGGTATTCATGGAGGTTTTGGATAAGTTTGTTGTGGTGTTCATTGATGATATTTTGGTATACTCGAAGAATGAAGAGGAACACAAGGAGCACTTGCACTTAGTTCTCGAGAAGCTCAGGGAAAAACATCAGTTGTATGCCAAGTTTAGCAAGTGTGAGTTTTGGTTGAAAGAAGTTTGATTTCTTGGACATGTTATATTAGGTGAAGGTATAGCAGTAGACCCCACCAAGGTTCAGTCTGTCACTAAGTGGTTGGCACCCACCTCAGTTGGAGAGATCCGTAGTTTTCTGGGATTCGCGGGATATTACAGGAGGTTCATTGAGAATTTTTCCAAGATTGTGAAACCCATGACCGAGTTGTTTAAGAAGGACACCAAGTTCAAATGGGCCGAGGAGTGTGAAGCCAGTTTTCAGGAGTTGAAGAAACATTTGGTTACAGCTCTAGTGCTGATTCTTCCGGATATACGCAAGGATTTCCAAGTGTATTACGACGCTTCTCGCCTAGGACTTGGAGGTGTACTTATGCAGGACAGAAGAGTTGTTTCATATGCTCCATGTCAGTTGAGACCTCACGAGATGAATTATGCCACACATGATTTGGAGTTAGCAGCCGTAGTGCATGCGCTCAAGACCTGGAGACATTTCCTGATTGGAAATAGATGTGATGTGTACACGGATCACAAGAGTTTGAAGTACATTTTCACGTAGAAGGAGTTAAATCTCCGGTAGAGGAGATGGTTGGAGCTCATAAAGGATTATGATATGAAGTTGCATTATCATCTAGGGAAGGCCAATGTCGTAGTAGACGCTTTGAGCCGCAAGAGTTATGCCAATACCCTTGTAAGCGGAGGATTGCCGCAGGAGTTAGTCGAGAATCTCAAGGAGCTTCGTTTGGAGATAGTTCCAAGAGGTTTTGTGGCAACAATGGAGGTTCAGTCTACATTATTGGGAAGGATTCGAGAAGCTCAGAAGGATGATAAGGAAATCGCTGAGATAAAGGATTGAGCAAAGGAAAAGCCAAGGGTTTCCGTGAGGATGAGCATGAGACCTTATGGTTTGAGGATCGTATATATGTGCCCAACAATGCTGAGATCGGGAAGTTAATACTTCAAGAAGCTCATGATTCGCCATACTCGATTCACCCTGGAAACACCAAGATGTATTTGGATTTGAAGGAGCGTTTCTTGTGGATGGGTATGAAGAAGGATATTGCCAAGTATGTAGCAGTATGTGATGTATGTCAGAGAGTGAAGGCAGAACATCAGAAGCCGGCAGGATTGCTTCAGCCTATGCCGATACCCGAATGGAAGTGGGACAAGCTTGGCATGGATTTTATCACCAGATTACCTAGGACCCGATCAGCATATGATTCTATCTGGGTAGTAGTTGATCGCTTGACCAAGGTAGCTCACTTTATCCCAGTGAAAACCACCTATACAAGCGCGAAGTTGCCAAGATATATATGACCAGGATCGTATGTCTGCATGGAGTTCCAAGGACCATCGTATCAGATAGAGGAACACAGTTTACCTCAAAGTTTTGGAATCAATTACACCAGACAATGCGTACTAGCTAGGCTAGAGTTCAGTACAACCTTTCATCCGCAGACAGATGGACAAACAGAGAGAGTAAATCAGATTCTGGAGGACATGTTGAGAGCTTGTGCGCTAGATTATGGATCTAGTTGGGATTACAATTTGCCTACGCAGAGTTCTCATACAACAACAATTATCAGGCTAGTTTGAAGATGGCACCTTTCGAAGCTTTGTATGGAAGAAGGTGCAGGACACCGTTAATGTGGGATGAAGTTGGAGACCGTCAGTTGTTTGGACCGGATTTGATAAAAGAGTGCGAAGAGAAGGTTAAGTTGATTCAAGATAGACTGAAGGTAGCTCAGTCCAGGCAAAAGAGTTATGCCGATACCAAACGCAAGGAGGTAATCTATGAGATTGGAGACCGGGCATATCTTCGTGTGTCACCACTGCGAGGAGTTAAATGTTTTGGAGTGAAGGGAAAGTTAGCCCAGAGATTTGTAGGACCATACCGAGTTTTGGAACGTATGGGAGAAGTTGCCTACAAGTTGGGGTTACCCCAAGGACTGTCAGGAGTTCATGATGTGTTTCACATTTCCCAGTTGAAGAAGTGCCATGCAGAGATGGCTGATATTCCTCTGAGAGATACAGTGCCCCTGGAAGCAATTCAGTTGGAGGGTGATCTGACCTACGAGGAGAAACCCGTCAAGATTCTTGAGTTTGCCAGCCGAGTTACCCGCAGCAAGGTTATCAAGTTTTGCAAAGTTCAGTGGAGCCACCATACTGAGGATGAAGCCACCAGGGAACGAGAAGAAGACCTACGGAAAGACCACCCACACCTATTTTCTAGCCAACCCGAATCTCGAGGGCGAGATTCATCTTAAGGGGGTAGGTTTGTCACATCCCAATTTTCAATTTGGATGTTATACATAGGTCATCATATGCATATCATATTTTATTTGCATTTTGGTTGTGATCCTAGAAATCTTAAGCAACTCAAGGACCCAAGGAGAGAGTTGGAAATTTCATAAGTTTTCATATTTGAATTTTCTCAAATTTGAAAAGAGGATCAATTTGATTTTAATAATTTTTCTCTCTGAAATATTTCCAATATTAAATAAATGAGAGGAGATAAAATGACTTCTCCAAAATCAGAGGGGGATATTGGAGGAAAAATATTAAATTCAAATAAACATTTTCATTTGGAATTTTAGTGCTATTTTATTTGAATTAGAAAAATATGCATTTTTCAAAATTGCATTTTTAGGCCAAAAAATGTCACTTTGTTCTAAATATTTTATTTAGACCGTGAAAATTGTTTTGGCATTTTTAGAATTTTTTTCTTATTTTATTAGGATTTTGTATTCGATGGATTTTTTTAAGTTTTCCCGCCCGACTGGGCCGGAGGCCCAGCCGAGCAGGTCGGCCCGCCTACACCGGCGGCGGACTACAACAAGAGTCCGAGCCGGACTCCTCTCATCGCCGACTGTTACCCAAGTCGCCCCCTGGGGCTTTAAAAGCCGGACCGCCCGGCCCTCTCCTCCCCAAGCCGCCAGCCGTCGATGCCGCCCAAGCAGCAGCAGTAGTAACGCCCCGCCGCCACACCGTCGCCCCGCCGCCGCTGACCCCGCCGCCGGAGCCCCGCCTTGCCGGATCTCGCCGCCGCCGATCTTTTTCGACGAACCGGTAAAAACCGTCGCCGTCGCCCGTTTTTTTCCGTGCTGGATCGGTTAGATCGATTTTTTTCGGTTTCGCTATTTAGCGAACGTTCGCCCGAATGCCTCTGTCCGCGAACGCCTTCGTTCGTCTTTGTTAACGAACGCTCGTTCATTAGCCTTTTCTTTTTCGGCCAGGGACCTATCCATGATTTTTTTATCGCAGATTAGCCCCTGATCTTCAAACGCTCGCAACTTTTTAACCGTTTGTCCAAATCTAGTGAAACCAACGCCAAAATCTTCGTCTTGAACCCTTCTTTCCAGTTAATCAACTTGAACATGGTTTTGACAAATTAAAATTTGGGTTGCAAGAATTTTTGAATTTGAACTTCTTTTGACCGTAGTTTGAGTTTCGTAGCTCCAATTCGATTGATTCTTTTTGCAAATTGAAGCTCTTCAGTTGAAATTTTAATTTGGATCGTTTCTCTTAAGTTTTACCCTTGCATATATTGCTTGAGTGCTTATGTATGTTATTGTTTGTTTGTGATAGAGTTTCCGGAGTGCGAAGCGTGCTACTATGAGTCACTAGGGTTTTCAGCTCATGAGCAAGGCAAGTAACACTTTGATCATACCCCTTATTGCCAGTTTTTATGCATTAGTCTCAATCCTCAAACACTTCATGGTTAGGACTTGAATACTTGTGGGTATTGGGAAGTAGTGATGAGGTAGTACCTATTGCCTTATTTTTCAAGCCCTGGGAGTTACTTCTACGTTATGATTATATTGCTATGCTATGCTCGTAGACGTGGTTTGGCTTTAGTGATCCATGACATATGTGAGAGTTTTAATAAATGGTTAAACTTAAGGTGTCTACTTTAATACACATTTGGGTGGATTGGTTGAGGCACCCTGGAGCACCTAGTGGTTGTCTTGGCACCTAGAGCAATCCAGTGTTTTCCTGGGATATCCTGGAGTACCCGTGTGATCATCCTACGGTTTGCCACCCAGGCTCGAAGGGATCATAAGATTATTCATGCTGGAAACTTCCGTGTGCAGCCACAAGCCATTATGGGCTCTGGCATAGTTGACAAAGTTGTGTGACCTCTTTCAGTGGTAGGCTAGCAGATGTAGGGGATGTAGGTGGTATTGTCTACCCAGAGTAAAGAGTTAATGCTTCTGAAAGACTGTGTCTCAATCATTCGTTTCTCAAACACCATGTAGTGCGAGAAATCCAACGGAGGAGATCGAGTCTTGTGGGAAAAAGTGTGCAAACCTCTGCAGAGTGTATAAACTAATCATGGTTAGCCATGTCCCCAGTTATGGACATTTTGAGTATGTGGTACTTGAATTATTGATTTGATCTCATCACTCTATTAATTAATTTGTTGGGTTGATGAATACTGATTTGGGATTGAGTTGGAGGAACCCTCTCAATGTTTTCAACAAACTTTGTAGTTAAATAAAATATATTCCTTTGTTGTAGGAAAAAATTAGCTTTCCGCAAAAATAACCATAGAGCCCCCACCAGTCAAATATGCATATAGTTATAGTTGCTACATGTTCATTGCTCTACAGTGTTAGTTTGCCAGCATATTCCATGTGCTGACCCATTTTCGGATGCAACATATTATGTTGTAGACTTTTCAGACGAAGAGTAAGGTGCGCTAGGTCGTTGTCTTGCACTCAGTTATGCCGTTGGAGTTGATTGACTCACTTTACCTTCAAAGCCTTCTGTTGTTATCTTCATTAGATGGCCTTCACCCATATTATTGTAGTAAGTACTCTCTTTTGAGATATTCGATGTAATAAGTGTGTGATTGAAACTCTGTTATAAATCCTTCAGGTATTGTGTGTGTGTGTCAGCATTACCGATCTAGGGATGACACTTATGCACAGAGATTTGACCGTTTGAGTACGGATCGCTATACAAAGTATGGACTTTGGTTAACTTTCCCAATGATCGGCAAGCCATAGAGAATAAATGGATCTTCAAGAGGAAGACAAACGCTGATAGTAGTGTTACTATCTACAAAGCTCAAATTGTCGCAAAAGGTTTTCAACAAGTTCAAGGTGTTGACTACGATGAGATTTTCTCACTCGTATTGATGCTTAAAGTCTATCCGAATCATGTTAGCAATTGCCGCATTTTATGAAATCTGGCAAATGGATGTCAAAATTGCATTCCTTAATGGATTTATTAAAGAAGAGTTGTATATGATACAACCAGAAGGTTTTCTCAATCCTAATGGTGCTAACAAAGTGTGCAAGCTCCAGCGATCCATCTATGGACTGGTGCAAGCATCTCGGAGTTGGAATATACCTTTGATGAGTTGATCAAAGCATATAGTTTTATACAGACTTGCGGTGAAGCCTGTATTTACAAGAAAGTGAGTTGGAGCACTACAGCCTTTCTGATAAGTATATGTGAATGACATGTTGTTGATCAGAAATGATGTAGAATTTTCTGGAAAGCATAAAGGAGTGTTTGAAAGGAGTTTTTCAAAGAAAGACCTCAGTGAAGCTACTTACATATTGGGCATCAAGATCTACAAAGATAGATTAAGATGCTTGATAAGACTTTCGATGAGTACATACCTTGATAAGATTTTGAAGTAGTTCAAAATGGAACAGTCAAATAAGGAGTTCTTTCCTGTATTGCAAGGTATAAAGTTGAGTAAGACTCAAAACCCGAGTACGGCAGAAGATAAAAAGATAATGAAAGCCATTCCCTATGTCTCAGCCATAGGTTCTATAAAGTATGCCATGTTGTATACTAGACCTATTGTGTACCTTGCCATGAGTTTGGCAAGGGGATACAATAGTCATCTAGGAGTAGATCACTGGACAGTGGTCAAAATTATCCTTAGGTACCTAAAGAGGACTAAGGAAATGTTTCTCGGCTATGGAAGCGACAAAGAGTTTGTTGCAAAGGGTTACGTCGATGCAAATTTTGACACTGATCTGGATGACTCTGAGTCTCAATCTGGATACATAT
Organism: Triticum aestivum; assembly: GCF_018294505.1. NCBI lineage: Eukaryota > Viridiplantae > Streptophyta > Magnoliopsida > Poales > Poaceae > Triticum > Triticum aestivum. The sequence goes on along the minus strand of NC_057812.1, from coordinate 592,584,838 downwards.
TGAAAGTGGGAGCAATTATCTAGAGTAGCTCCATGCAGAGCATTGTAGACATAGAAATTTGCAAAATACATACGGATCTGAATCTGGCAGACCCATTGACTAACCTCTCTCACAAGCAAAACATTATCACACCTTAGTACTCTTTGTGTGTTAATCACATGGCGATGTGAACTAGATTAATGACTCTAGTAAACCCTTTGGTGTTGGTCACATGGCGATGTGAACTATGGGTGTTAATCACATGGTGATGTGAACTATTGGTGTTAAATCACATGGCGATGCGATCTAGATTATTGACTCTAGTGCAAGTGGGGGACTGAAGGAAATATGCCCTAGATGCAATAATAAAGTTTTTATTTTATGTTTCCTTATATCATCATAAATGTTTATTATTCATGCTAGAATTGTATTAACCGGAAACTTGATACATGTGTGGATACATAGACAAAACAACGTGTCCCTAGTAAGCCTCTACTAGACTAGCTCGTTAATCAAAGATGGTTAAGTTTCCTAACCATAGACATGTGTTGTCATTTGATGAACGGGATCACATCATTAGGAGAATGATGTGATGGACAAGACCCATCCGTTAGCTTAGCATAATGGTCGTTAAGTTTTATTGCTATTGTTTTCTTCATGACTTATACATATTCCTTTGACTATGATATTGTGCAACTACCGAATACCGGAGGATCACCTTGTGTGCTATCAAACATCACAACGTAACTGGGTGATTATAAAGATGCTCTACAGGTGTCTCCGAAGGTGTTTGTTTGGTTGGCATATATCAAGATTAGGATTTTTCACTCCGAGTATCGGAGAGGTTCTCTGGGCCCTCTTGGTAATTCACATCACGGTAAGCCTTGCAAGCAATGTGACTAATGAGTTAGTTGCGAGATGATGCATTATAGAATGAGTAAAGAGACTTTCCGGTAACGAGATTGAACTAGGTATGAGGATAACGCATGTTGTCATTACAGTACAACCGATAAAGATCTTCATAGAATATGTGGGAACCAATATGAGCATCCAGGTTCCACTGTTGTTTATTGACCGGAGAGGTGTCTCGGTCATGTCTACATAGTTCTTGAACCCGTAGGGTTCGCACGCTTAACGTTCGATGATGATTTTGTATTATATGAGTTATGTGATTTGGTGACCGAATGTTTTTTGGAGTCCTGGATGAGATCACGGACATGACGAGGAGTCTTGAAATGGTCGAGAGGTAAAGATTCATATATAGGATAATAGTATTCGGACACCGGAAGTGTTCTAGGGGCACCGGGTACGTATCAGGTCACCGGAAGGTGTTCCAGGCACCCCCCCCCCAGCAAAGATATGGGCCTTATTAGGCCTAGGGCGGGGCAGACCAGCCCCTTGTGGGCTGGTGCACCCCATATGGGCCGATCTAAGTGGAGAAAGGAAAAGGGGAGGAGGAAAGGAAATAGAGGGAATAGGATTCTCCCTTCCTCCCCCCCCCCCCCTCCGGAGATAAGGAAAGGGGGAGGCTGAATTGGAGGAGGCCCCCAAGTAGGATTCCTCCTACTTGGGGCGCCCCAAGGCTGCTCCCCTCCCTCTCCCACCTATATATACATGGGGAGGGGTGCCTAGAACACACACCAACAACTGTTAGCCATGGCGGCGCCCCCTCCACAGTTTACGCCTCCGGTCATATTCACATAGTGCTTAGGCAAAGCCCTGGGTGGATTACTTCACCATCACCGTCACCACGCCGTTGTGCTGACAGAACTCTCCCTCGACACTTTGTTGGATCAAGCGTTCAAGGGACGTCATCGAGCTGAACGTGTGTTGAACTCGGAGGTGTCGTACGTTCGGTACATGATCGGTTAGATCACGAAGATGTTCGACTACATCTACCGCGTTAAACTAACGCTTCCGCTTTCATTCTACGAGGGTACGTGGACACACTCTCCCCCTCTTGTTGCTATGCATCTCCTAGATAGATCTTGCGTGAGCGTATGAATTTTGTTGAAATTGCATGCTACGTTTCCCAACAGAGTGGTCCCATGTCCTCTGCCAGCGGTTCCTCTAACCGAGCACCCAAACACCCCAGGCAGCACCTCCAATGAGGGCACAACACACACAGTGCATCCACCGGCTAATCTGAGGTGATTTTGGGTCTTCACCCGAGCATGGGGTCGGGATGGAGGGGAGGGACCTCGACAGATCCTGCAATGAGTTGAGCGGCAACCTTGGTCATTGCCACCATTGGGATGAGCTAGCGATCCAGAGTTTCCTCCGGTCCAAAGCAACCTCTACCAGCCCCCACCAATGCATCGATTCCGACGACCAAGACTGCAAGCCACCAAGTGTGGCGGGAGAGATGTTGTAGCGGGGATGAGATAAACCGGCACGTCACCACCCATGCAGTCAAGCATCCGTCCATCCAACACCCTCAAGCGCTGCCAGCCGAGTGCGCCACCGCCATGCCTACCGGGGTCGCCGCCCCTGGTCCAGAGATCTCCATGATGACTAGAGCGACGAGATCGGCCATTGCACGACCCACGCCGCCGCCCAAGCCAATGTCGGGAATCAGTCGCATGCCGCCCTGGCGCAGGTCTAGCGACGCCTCCACGTGCCAGGAGGTCCCGTGCGACCCGCTGACGCAGGGAAGGGAGGATCCTCCACCACCACCACCGGCCGCCTTGGCTTAGCCCAACAGCGTCCTCCGACAGCGACGGAGGGAAGGGAGAGAGATCAGACGGCTACCCCGGCGGTCGCGGGGATTGGATCCACTCGAGTCGCCCGGCACGGGGGCGGTCCACTTTTTTCAAGATTATTTAAATAACAATGTACGCTTCACACGTAGTCATGTTCACAAGGCGTGGGGGTGAAATAATTGTCTAACACCTGCAAGAAGAAATAATTGTCTGACTTTTGAATTTAGAGGACATCAAATTTATGCACCAGGGAGTTCTCTCATGCATCCACCCTCCTGGACTCGCCGCCGCACACGCAAGATGAGAAGCCCTAACCTCACCGCCCTAGGAGACATCAGAAATCTACGCCGAAGCTCTGTCGATTCCGTCCAGATGGACGAACTACCTACACCAACCCAACTACACTAGGTTACACTCTCACGAAAGGGTCTAAGCCTCCTGCACCTAATCCCGCTGGTCTGTATGCACATACTCGTCTCTATAAACATACACGTACACCCTATCTCTATGAGCACCCCTTGATATTGACGAAATCACCAAAGACGCCTCGTAGTCAATGGGAACGTCTCCTCCCACTGAACACGCATCGCTGGAAATCCAGAAATAAATCCAGGAATAAATGCGAGCACCAGGACATGAACCCTGATGGGCTGGGAAATACCACTGTCCACCTAACCATCCAACCACACTATTTTATAATTTATTTTTTCTTCACCTTTTTATTTTTCATTTGTTCATGCTTAAAACACATTATTTCAGATGAAGTATTTGGGATCTGTTGGAGATGCTCCTATGTCCCATGGACGAGATAGAGCTCTCTTTTTGAGACAAATACAAGGAAGAGCCGGAGCTGAATTTTGAGACACAAGCAACTTGCCAACTTGGAATTTAGTAAAAGTGATCCAAAAATAACCACGAATACCTATGAATATTGATTAAATACAAGATTACCTTTTCTGTATGCATGATATTAAAATACACGATGAACCTTTTAAAAAACACAACAACAAAAATATTTTCCTTTTTTTTCTCTTTGTTGTTTTGTATCTTTTTTATTATATGTGATTGTCCATTTATGTTTTAGTTTAGTATTTTCTTCTCCATTTTATTTTTATTTTCCCATGCCTACAACACCTTATTTGGGATGACATGTTGGGGAGGTGTTGTATCCCATGTATGAGATGGAGCTTTTTTCTGAGAGAGAATACGAGATGGACATGGGGCTGAATTTTCAGACACAAGCAACATGGAATCAAAGTAGCAAAGGTGATCCAAAAATAGCCAGTGGACAGCAACCGGTTTAGCCGGCAACCACAACCTGAAAATAGCAAATGAGCATGCATGCCATGAGCATAGTGAATAATTAAGACGAACATTTGTCCCCCCCTGAACCTATGTGTATATAAGGTTGGGCTCTGAAGCTCGTGGCCTGAAAGGATCAAGGATCGAGGAGGATTCCACATATTAGTTTGCCCCCAAAATAGTAAATAACAAAAATGAAATGAATATAAAAATAAAAAGAGAGAGGAGGCAATACTATTATTCCTTTTTTAGTGTGTACTCTTGCTTCAAATTATCACCTGGTTTTAGCAAATATCATAAAGGGCTTCGAAGTAGCACTACTGCATTGTAACAGAGTTTTCATGTACTTCATGTTTCATAACCTAGTGGAGACTTTCACATTATATAATTTGGCTTGTATATTTTAATGATGAGCTTCCTCAAAATGCCCCAGGTCTTTATGAGCAAGCAAGTTCTCTATATTTATCTCCCCATGAATAAGTTTCTATATTTACCGCAATTTCCTATAATTGATCGGAATTCCGAGAAAAGCACAAGGAAAGGTGGTAATATTGTAACAAAGTGATTCAGAAAGATTGCCGTGAAATTCTTCAACCACAGGTCAACAAATCTTGCTAATTTCAATCAATAATAATAAAAATCCTAGTTCTCTTACTAAGTTTGTTTTTTATAAGTAACAATTGCTAAAAATTACGGAACCTCAACTATTGATTTCTCATGCTTTTATATAGTGTGATCCTGAATGTCACGATATCACCTATATATGAGGGAGCTAAAAGGCCATCGTCAATCAAATGGGGTATGACCCCATGAATCTGGCCACAGTCTCCTTAGCTTGCTTCGCTTCTATATTTCAATGACGAGCTTCCACAAATGTCTTATGTTTTTTCTGAACTTGGTTTATGTATTCAATGATGAAGATTTTTTCAAATATGTGATGAACATTTTCCTAAATATCTAACAAACTTTTTTGAAATATACAGTGAAGTTTTTATAGATACACCATTGAACATGTTTTAAGTGAACGCTGAAATTTTTTAAATACATTATTAATAAGTAAGTAAAGAAAGCTCTTCAAGCAAGTCAGTGAATGTATTCCATATACTTGTCCTGCTTGTCCAAAAAGACTTGACAAAATTTTTCAAAATTATCCATCAAACATTTTAAATTACACGATGGATATTTTTTAAAATTAATAAAATACATGCTAAGCATTTTTCGACGCAATGGATATTTTTTTAATACTGAATGAATATTTTAAAATACATGATGAACATTTTCAGAAAATGCAACATAAACATTTTTAATAACCGACAAACTTGTTTGAAATATAGGATAAACTTTCTATAAATAGAAGATGCACATGTTTTAGATACTAGACAATTTTTGTTAAATTACCCGATCAACTTTTCGGAAACATATGGTGAACCTTTTACCACTACACGATGAACTGTTTTATATAGGTGTTGAACATTCTGAAAAACATGCTGGGCATTTTTTTAATATATGACGAATAATTTTGAAGTACTAGCACATTTTAAAATGCACAATTAATAATATTAAAAAAATAACGTTAAACTTCTTTTGTTAAGTGAAGTACTCCCTACGTCCCAAAATAAGTGTCTCAACTTTAGTACAACATTGTACTAAAATTAGTACAAAGTTGAGACACTTATTTCACGACGGAGGGAGTATATTTTTAATATACAATGAATATTTTTAAAATACACAAGCTAAAATATTTTTAATACACGATGCACAATTTTTAATACACTATGACCATTTTTTAAATACATGATAATATCTTTTAAATACATGTTAAACATTTCTGCAATACATGTGAATATTGTTTAAATACACAATGACATTTTTTGAATGCATGTGAACATTTTTAAACAACGCGACGGACCTTATTAAAAACACAACAAGAAATGAATGAGCATGGCATGGCCATCGCAAATACGAACACTTGTCCGGTCTTCATTTTTTCAAATAAATGAAGGAACTTTGAATCTAATTAGTAAAAGTGATCCAAAATAACACAAAATCATTTTTAAATAATAAAATCCAGGCTAATTTTTTCCTACGTAATAAGTATTTTTAATAACTGATGAACTTTCTTGAAATATATGGTAATTTTTTTGTCAGTGTAAGATGAACATTTTTTGGATACACGACGAATATTTTTTAAGTTACCCAACAAACTTTTTGGAAATATACAATATTTTTTATAAATGCACAATGAATTGTTTTATATGGAAGTTGAACATTCTGAAATATACACTGAACATTTTTTTGAATATATGACAACTATTGTTTGAATTACCGGAACATGTTTCAAAATACACAATGAAAATTGTTAAAAACTACACACTAAACTTCTTTTGCTATTTGATGAATATTTTGAATATACGGTGAATATTTTTAAAATACAGATGAACATTTAGAAATACAGAAGATAAAATATTTTTCATGCATGATGTATATCTTGTAATACATGATGGATATTATTTAAATACATGATGGATATTTTTCAAATGCGTGTTGAACATTTTGTAATATATGTGAATATTGTTTAAATATAGGAGCACCTTTTCTGTATGCACAATATTGAAATATGTGATGAACCTTTTTAAAACACGGCAGAAAAAGAAATAGAAGAAAAGAAAAAATTACAATAAAGAAGGAAAATATTAAATATGAACAAATAAAATAAAGGAAGTATGGACCCCCCCCCCCCCCCCCCCAATCGAACCCATCCGATTATTGTCTGAAGTAAAAGCATGTAGAAAACGGGGCTGGCGAATCAGAAGGCAGGAAGAGACGACCATGCCCTTCATACTGACTGGGTTAGCCCAGACCGGGTGGTCCGTAGGCGAAGGATCAATATATCTCGCAAGAGACGAGATATAGACTCTGCGTTTTACCTTTGGCAGGGTGTTACTTGGGGCAACTCCCGTTTATTTTTTCCTTCACCTTTCTCTGTTTTCTTACTTTCCTTTGTAATTTTTTGAAGCATTTGCATTTATTATTTATACTAGCAAAAGGGCCCGTGCGTTGCAATGGGAGATTTTTTCATAATCTTCAATGGCTATGATCATATTATATTGCATCATTGAGATACAATATCACTCTCAATTTCGTGAAATTATGAACAATTTTTGACATCATGAACATTTTTTTAAACTCGTGCACACATTTTAAATCATGAACATTTTTCAAATGAACACTTTTACAATTTTTCGAACAATTTCTAAAATAAAGAACATTTTTTGAATTCATAAACGTTTTATACTATTTGCAAAAAATTGTGAACATATTTTATTTTATTTTTCTATTTTATGTGCAAATGGACGAACCAAACGACGAATGAAAATCTGATAATAAGTGAGGTGCGAAAAATGGGAGTAAGAAACATCCATGCCTTTAATAGAAAAGGAGAAGTACTAATTAATTTTGCACATAAAAATAATTAACATGCAAGATAATATCATATTTAGAATCTACAATTTTTTCTGAGCTATTTTCATAAATAGCGTGCTAAATTTAGAGCTTGGGTTTGAAAGACATGAATATCTTAAAAATACTTGAATCTGCACACAAAAACTTTAAAAAAAATATTTTGGTTGTAACCGTACTGTGTAGACCATCTGTGAAGTGACACTTGGCAAGCTAGCTCTAAAATTTGATGGACATTTTTGTCAGATTCACGAATTTGTTTCGAATACACGATTATTTTTTCAAAATCATGAACATGGATTTATTATCGGATATATTTTTCCAAATTGTGATTTTTTTAAATTTAAGAACAATTTTGTAAAGTTACTACTATTTTTAAATTACTAATATTTTTGAAACTGTGTAAATTTTATGATTTCCCAAATATTTTTTTAATTCGAAAATATTTTATAATTTCTCAAACATGTTTTTCAAAATTTGCAACATTTTGAAATTTGGAGAAGGGAAAAACAAAATAAGAAATGAAAAAAACAAACAGACCAAAGATGAAAAAAAAACAGGGGCGTTGCGCCTGCGGGCTGGCCCATGAATGCGCATGGGTGGAGGGGGGGTGCGTGACAAAAAATGAGGGGAAATTTGCCAAGCCTGGGGGTCGAACCCCAGTCTCCGGGTGGAAAGAGACAAGCTATCGATGTCTGTGTGAACTATTTGTGGTATCTTCTCTATAAGAGCACTAATCGCAGCGGAGACTTTGGAAATACCGAATCATTTTTTGACTTACGGGTGGCATTGGTGGGTAATTTTTGTCAATTTATAGGGTAAATTACATGACGTACCACCAGAAGCAATAGGTGCTTTATTAGTAGGTATAGATATAGATATAGATATAGACTAGGAAAATTGCCCGTGCGTTGCAACGGGAAATACATTGTGAACATGTAAAGGAAAACATGAAAAGATGATTTCCTGCATCACGTACAACGACGTGACATCACATGTGTCATTGCTTACAATCTTGTCGTCGGCTCATCAGTGGCCGAGCTCGAAAGAAAAGCTGGGCGGGCCGAGTGAAAGGAAAAACACAAATTTTTAGGCATTACTCACTAATCCATACCTTTTGTTCTCATTGAATTTCACCTTCTATGTTTAATAAGCAAGTTACGAGCAAGACGATCTCATACTCTAAAAGGACTTTGGATTCCTGAATAACAAATATTTGCTCATCTTCTATTTTTACGTATGAATGAATCGATAACAAAATGCATAAATTTACTCTCAGTTCGACCAATGGGTTCAAAAAACACTAATCATCTTTATTAGAAATTGCCCAATGGAGTCGGGAGGTGAATATGGGGGCCCAGAGAGATGGGGGGCGGTGTCACGGTGAGGTTCCGAATGAAGGCCTGAAGAAGTTCACTATCAAATGAAGCAAATTTGAGCATTATATCAACCACAAAAAATCATGCCAACTGTCCAAACTACAGTCACGATCTGAACACATGAAAGTAGTGTAGCAATATCTTCTTTGTACAAAATATCTCAGAAAAGTATACTCCATCTTCTATCTACAAAAAACATATGTTCTGGAAAAAATTCAGTAAAATATACATCATCTTCTAGTACAAATATCTTCTCCTCTGAACAATCACACTGAACAAATTTAGGACCAGTTAGTCAGAAATGTTAGCAACAACATGAATAGTACACTTATCAACATCCACTAATTATCCTACAATTGAAATACAAAGAAAGGTCGATGAGAGAGAAGGTAGACCAGGAGATTAAGGAGCTCCAGGGGCGCGCGGGAGAGAGAGGTTACTTGGTCATAGGCGGCCGCGCGACCAGGGACGGCAGCGAGCTTGGGCAGAGGCAGAGCGAAAGTGTACCTTGCCTATTGGCACACATAGAAAATGAGTTACATGGTTACATTTACTATCAGCAGGATGGTTCAGAATAAAGAAAGTCTGATGACATAGAAAGGTAATTAGGTTGTAGAGCAACCCCATTTTCACTGAACCGCAATGAAGTGCACTGAACAAATATTGTACGAGATTGTAGGACAAACCTCGATGCTCCAGTGTTAGACTCAGCCCAACAGTACTATTATCTTTTGACGAAAAACACCATTACTAATAACAGGCGGAAAAAACCGTTACTAATAATAGGCAGATGCATTCATGATGCAAAATTTAAAATCTACAATCATCATTTATTTTAGAAAAACAGAGTATCATATCTGTACTTCGGAGTTTCAAGCTCAGAACCTTCAAAATTCACGAATCAAATGTATAACTGACAATCAACAAAGTTATCGGATGACTGACAAGTCGGGATTTGGTAATTTTACCTCTTTGATCGAGCTATAAATAATCTCCATATGCACATTCTAATCAATCTGCACGCACACAAAATAATCCCAAATATCATCCACCCAACAAAAATCTGCAGTAAACAAAAACACTTCATCACCCTCACAAAAAAAGAACACTTCATCAGGAGAACAGTACCAACGTTTTCAGGTTGTTCTTACTTATAAGTTGGAAGGATTACTGATTCATTAAGCTAACATTAGTGTAGATTACTCTTTTCTCTTTGGTGATATCTCAGTTTCATAGTTTGGCTGCATGATGTGCCATGAAAGAAATGCATAAATGATTTAGAAATTATTAGTCGAGCGCATAAATCTTTAAAGAAGCAGTTGCAATTATCATCAATCCATGCTATTGGCTTGTTTATTGTAATTGCAGAGTCTAGGTAAAACATGTGCATGAAAGGCATTGCTGGTTTTGGAATACGACATTATTCATTGACCTCTTCAGTTGGAAGTCCCGCTCTTACCAGATCCACACCATGACCATGCTCTGGAAGTCTCTCCGTTTACCCTCTTGGTATGACAAATCCTCAGCATGGGAAAGTGACCTAGTGGTAAATCTGAAACTGACATGCTGGGATATTAACAGCCACAGAGGAAAGCTCAGAGTCCAAATCTGTTGTCCTTAACGAAACGGTTGCTGAAAGTAAATCAGGTCGTGCCATTTTTTGAATGAACCTGGAACGGTTCCCTTAATGAAACGATTCCCTGGAATTTCCATTGGGTTGTGCCCAATACGCACACCCAGGGTTGACCTCCGGCGAAGGGGTGTTCCAGTGGTGGAGGCAGCAAGCTAACAAACATGCCCGTGCGTTGCAACAGGAGAAAGCAATAATTGATTGATCCTCTTTTTCATACATTAATTAGGAAACTGGAAATAACACTGAGATGGTTGGTAATGTGGATGGTGGTCATTTATCTAATTATTGGATTCCAAAACACGCGATCCAGGTGGGGCTCTAGCCCACCATTCATGATTCAGAAAAAGAAATCATCGTGATCCATTTTTTACAATATAATAAAATAGTTAAACCTCCCACATTCAGATTGTTGTATACAAACGCAGTGCACCTACTTGTAAAATTGATCAATGGAAGAGTTGATCTAAGAAAGCTTCATATGAAGGCAAGGCCCATTTTTTAGATGGTGTAGCTGGCAAGTCTGCAATGTAACTGGATCTACAGAGCTTCCCCAAATCACATGTTCACCTACACTAAAATAAAGCCTCCACCTGTCAAAATCGCATGCCTAGTGCTGATAATTACTTCCTAACGGCAAAATGTAAGGCAGTGGAAAGAAGTGTCAATATAAATACAATGGAATCAAGTACAAGAGCGCAGGCGTCTGAGACCTCACATTAGTGGCGCTCGTAGCCCTCAAACACCTCGCTCATGACTGCTTCCCTTGATCACCTCCATCTACTTTTCACATTCAGATTTCAGGCTATAGAAAATGGAGTGGAGGGGAGTAGATGTCACAGAAACATAACTGCTGGAAGAGAATAATATTTCCCTGCCTCTCAGTATACACACACATATACACAAGCAAGCAAACCGAACTACAAAATTGAAACAAAATCTGCAAAGTTTGTGAGGTATTAAATTGTGCCATGTTGCAATTCAGTGTTTACTCTGAAATTTCTGAAGTAAATAAAAATTCAGAGTTGGCAACATAGCTTCCAGAAGAATAATACCATTGAGGCAAAAGAACCCCACAAGAAAACATGCCCATAATTTTTATAATAGACAGTTCAACAACAAGAGATGTGATGAATGGCATACACCTTGTTCTTGGCAGTGCCGGCGTTGCGCAACTGGTCGACGAGCTCAATTGGTATGTTATGGCCGGTGACATGTGTGATAGCTGAAATCTAGACATACTATTAGAACTTAAAAGAAACTCAAAATTTTTTGGGTTCATGCTGGAGTTCGCAATGCTTGTAGTGCAAATGAACCACTGCTTGCCACCAAAGCTGACAATAGCAGTGATCTCCCGCATGGATTACTCACTGAGAACCACGTTGTTGCCAAGCTGTCATGACCAGAATGCATTGCCTAAATTGAACCGAACCACACTCATCTTCGACTTGCCCTTGCAGCTCCTTGCTACATCAATTCATACAATCAGATTGCAACCTACACCTGCACTGAGTGAGACCTACCAGTCAAATACTCCACCTCCATAAATCTCTGCATGTAAACCTCAAACAAATTGACTCCATATACCAAACCCTGAGAACACGTCAAATTTAAATCAAAACAAGACCACAATCTGAACCGTCAAAAGCATAACCCTACTCCCCTAAATCTGCAGGACAACTTCTCAAAATCATGAACTCATGTGCTAATAAAGGAAGCCCAATTTTATTTTCGAACAAACCGACATAATGCTGGAAAGGAGACATGCTATCAACAAAAGCTATCATCACAAGCTTTATTCCATTTAGGATATACTAAGTGCATCCCCATTTTTTCTATTGAGATCAGTAGCAGCAAACAATAGCAGCTAAGCAATGGAGCCCTGTCCTCTATCATTTTCCCTATGTCCTAAATTCCCAATCATCCTCTCCTGCACCCAACACCAGCCACTCCACGTCTCCACCTGTTGTCTTACCCATGATGGGGCGCCAACCAGTCCACCCCTTCTTTCCCATGTTGCATCTCTCCTTTGCCCTGCTACTCTTCCTCCTTGGCGCAGGCCTCCTCCCTTCCCATCATAGTCCACTCGCATGCTAAGAACTTACATGGCATTTTTTCTGTAACTATTTTATGAGCTTACAAACAAAAGCACAAAAATGAGAAGGGAACAAAAATGAAAATGGCACATATATACACTATTTGTGTTTGGAAGTATATCAATTCACAAATAAAAAATAGATCTGTTCATGGACTATTTGGCGTAGTAGCAGAATTTTGTTCAAAAAATGGACTTGTACAAATGGGAGAGATAGAGAGCAGATGGGGGTTGCTTGCCCTATCTTGGTGCAGCAGAGGCATCATTCGAGGTGAGGAGGTGCTGCTAGCTAGGGTTTCTTCCTGCCCTTGACGGCGGCGACCATGGTGGATGGGGAAATCCCATGGCCTACTCCATCTGCATCCACAACAGAGGATATAAAGAGAAGATGAGATGTAGGGGTGGAGGATCCCGACCAAGAAGGAAGGAGGGACGAACCTGGGGCCGCCGGAGATACACCGGCGAAGCCCTACCCGAAACCCTAGCCACGGGGGTGGGGTTGCGAGCAGGCGGTAGACGCTGGGAGCGGAGAATCTAGCCGGAGGGGAGGGAAGCGCAGACGATGGGGAGCTCAGGGGCGTGCTGCGCGGCGCCGGAGCTCGCCGGAAGCGGCTGGCGTGGGTGGTGGCGGCGGCGAGGATTGCGTGGGCGAGAGGGAGAGGAGGCGAGCCCGTGCGTGTGGTCATGTCTGTTTTTTCCTTTGCAAATCTGATCGGACGACGGGTTGAATACCACAAACAACAGGGACTCTTTTGCAAGAATGAAACGTTTTTTCGGTAGTCACTTAAAAAGAGATCGCGGGTTGAATTCTGAGAAACGGAGGGACTTTTCTGCAAAAATGCACACGACATACGACCAGGATCAGTCGCTGCTTTATTATTAGGGAAAGATATAGATATAGATATATGTCTTTGATTCCCCCCTTCTCTCTTTCTCTTGTATCTTTTTATTACATGTGCTTGTCCTATTTATGTTTTACAGTTTAGTTTTTTCTTCACCTTTTTATTTTCATTTGTTCATGCTTAAAACACACTATTTCAGATGAAGTATTTGGGATCTGTTGGAGATGCTCCTATGTCCCATGTACGAGATAGAGCTCTTTTTGAGAGAAATACTATAATAAAGAGCTGGAGCTGAATTTTGAGACACAAGCAACATGGAATCAAAATAGCAAAGGTGATCCAAAAATAACCAATGGACAGAAAACCGGTATAGCTGGCAACCACAACCTGAAAATAGCAAATGAGCATGCATGCCATGAGCATAGCGAATAATTAAGCCGAACACTTGTCCCACCTGAACCGATGTGTATATAAGATTGGGCTCTGAAGCTCCTGGCCTGACAAGGATCAAGGACCGAGGAGGACTCCACAGCCAAAATGGCGTTGAGAAATGTTGCGATGAGAGTCTTGTTGCTCCTGGTGGTGGTGAGCGCCGCATATGCCGCCAAAGGCAAGGAGAAGAAGAAGGAGAGCGCAGATGGTCCGGCAGCGTCTGGTCCGGCGGCGTCTGGTCCGGGCGGGGAGTACGACATCACCAAGCTCGGCGCCAAGCCCGACGGCACAACGGACTGCACTGAGGTACGTACGTGCTGAAGGAGAGAGAATATAAGAATGATCATGGATCGATGGATCATGTGGTGGAGTGCATTGCAATTGCATGCAGGCGGTGGAGGAGGCATGGGCTTCGGCATGCGGTAGCACCGGGAACCCGACCATCATCATCCCCAAGGGTGATTTCCTGACTGGAGCTCTGAATTTCACGGGGCCGTGCAAGGGCGACGGACTCACCATCAAGCTGGAAGGCAACCTGCTAGCTTCCAACGACCTGGCCAAGTTCAAGTCTAACTGGATCGAGATCATGCGCGTGAAGAAGCTCTCCATCACCGGCAAAGGCAACATCGACGGTCAGGGCAAGGCCGTCTGGACCAAAAATAGCTGCCAAAAGAACTACAACTGCAAGATATTGCCAAACGTACGTACGCGTGCATAACATTATATAGTAATAAATTATATATACGTGCGTATATTTATTTTACTATTATTGAAGAAATGCTGTTATATTCTTACGCACGTAAATGTGCATGCATGCATGCATGCAGTCGCTGGTGCTGGACTTCTGCGACGACGCGCTCATCGAAGGCATCTCTATCATCAATTCCAAGTTCTTCCACATGAACATCTTCCAGTGCAAGGGCGTGACCGTCAAGGACGTGAAGGTGAGCGCGCCCGGGGACAGCCCCAACACCGACGGTATCCACATGGGCGACTCGTCCAATGTCAGCATCATCGACACCACCATCGGCGTTGGCGACGACTGCATCTCCATGGGCCCCGGCACCACAAAAGTCAACATCAGCGGCGTGACCTGCGGCCCAGGCCATGGCATCAGCATTGGCAGCCTCGGGAGGTACAAGGACGAGAAGGACGTGACCGACATCACCGTCAAGAACTGCGTGCTCAAGGGCTCCAGCAACGGCCTCCGCATCAAGTCGTACGAGGACGCCAAGTCGCCCCTCATAGCATCCAAGATCACCTACGAGAACGTCAAGATGGAGGACTCGGGCAACCCCATCATCATCGACCAGAAGTACTGCCCCAACAAACTTTGCACCTCCAAGGGCGACGCCGACAGGGTCACCGTCAAGGACGTTACGTTCAAAAACATCACCGGCACGTCCTCCACCCCCGAGGCCGTCAGCTTGCTCTGCTCCGAGAAGAAGCCCTGTGAAGGCATCACAATGTCCGACGTCAAGATCGAGTACTCCGGCACGAACAACAAGACCATGGCTGTCTGCACCCACGTCAAGGTCACCGCCACGGGAGTCGACAAGGCCAACACATGTGCGGCATGATTTCTTTTCTCCGTATTTCGGATGTACCAAGTGTTCTAATTTCTCTCTCTTTTTCATTTCTTTTTTTGCGATCCCGGCCGCTCGAGGAGATTATCTTTTTAGTTTCGATTTTGTTAATTCTCATCTAAATGAGAATTAGTCATCTCACATCTAACTGCTAATCCTTTTGATACAAATTCTAAGATTTGTAAGTTTCCTTTAGCGCATGCCCAAACGACGCGTTTGATTAGCATGAGCAATTTCTGTGTGTTGTCTCGTTTCCTTTGATAAAATGGGACTGTCTATTTAACATCTGACTGAAATCTAATTGGCTTTCAATCAATTTTTCCATCTAATAGAATTGTGACACCTATATGTCTCTTTGTTCTCTTGTATGTATGTATGTATGTATGTATGTATGTATGTATGTATGTATGTTTATCGAAAAAGGGTTCCAAGCTTTGTATACAAAGCAACCAACCGAGAGAATCAACGATAGGTGCTGGGGCGAAAGCAGCACAATCACGTCCAAAAGAAATGAAAAAGAAAATACAAGAGAAACAAACGCCGACAATGGCGGATCGACAAAAAACGAAGAGGCCTCGTGACCGCTGTATCCACCGGAGATCGCCCACCAAGCTCCGAGCCTCCGAAGCGCCGGTACCAATCAACACCTCCAAGAAGGGACGCGACGATGACGACGTTGTTGCCAGGGTTTCTCCCGGTACGCGGTGAGGAGAGAGGAAGGGTAGCCCCGACGCCCTCCAGGAAGGTCCGGCGGCACCCTCATGCGCCACCGCGTCGGTGTCGGCCAAGCCAACATGGATTTCTCCCGATCCCAATCTCCATCTCAGGAACTCCAGAGCTCGCCACCAAACCGACCACCACCCTGCGCCAACCCGGTCAAGAAGCTTCCCACGCTGTCTCACCACGGCACCGTGAAAGCATGGCCTGCACAATGAAGAAGAGGAGTCAGGACTAGGGCAACAGCTCCGTTGGCACGCGGGAGGGTCCCACCTCCGCCGTCAACGACAGTAGCTGACCGGACGCAATAGCAGGAACATACCAGGCCCGGCCAGGACCTCCGAGGCCCGTAAAGTTCCTGCCTTCGCGCTGCAGCCAGCACGCCAACGGCGTCGCCGCCCCTGTCCAAGCCGCTCCCCTGCCTCCCCGCACAGAGAGCGTCAAGGCCAAGCCGTAGCCGGCCCGCTAGGACCCAGATAGGGCCCTATGGGCCCAGATCTGGGCCGGGGTCACGACACCGGCCACCCAGCCCCACCGGACCGCCCCGCCGCCAAGTGGAGGCACCACCACCACGCGCACCCCTGGTGTGACGCCCCCGATTCAATCGTACACTAATCATGCACGCAAATGTGTACGATCAAGATTAAGGACTCACGGGAAGATATCACAACACAACTCTAAAACATAAATAAGTCATACAAGCATCATAATACAAGCCAGGGGCCTCGAGGGCTCGAATACAAGTGCTCGATCATAGACGAGTCAGCGGAAGCAACAATATCTGAGTACAGACATAAGTTAAACAAGTTGCCATAAGATGGCTAGCACAAACTGGGATACAGATCGAAAGAGGCGCGGGCCTCCTGCCTGGGATCCTCCTAACTACTCCTGGTCGTCGTTAGCGGGCTGCACGTAGTAGTAGGCACCTCCAGAGTAGTAGTAGTCGTCGATGAAGGTGGCGTCTGGATCCTGGGCTCCAACGTCTGGTTGCGACAACCAGAAAGAAAGGAAAGGGGGAAAAAGGGGGGGAGAAAGCAACCGTGAGTACTCATCCAAAGTACTCGCAAGCAAGGAGCTACACTACATATGCATGGATATATGTGTAAGGAGGCCATATCAGTGGACTGAACTGCAGAATGCCAGAATAAGAGGGGGATAGCTAGTCCTATCGAAGACTACGCTTCTGGCAGCCTCCGTCTTGCAGCATGTAGAAGAGAGTAGATTGAAGTCCTCCAAGTAGCATCTCCAAGTAGCATCTCCAGTAGCATCGCATAGCATAATCCTACCCGGTGATCCTCCCCTCGTCGCCCTGTGGAAAAGCGATCACCGGGTTGTCTGTGGAACTTGGAAGGGTGTGTTTTATTAAGTATCCGGTTCTAGTTGTCATAAGGTCAAGGTACAACTCCAAGTCGTCCTGTTACCGAAGATCACGGCTATTCGAATAGATTAACTTCCCTGCAGGGGTGCACCAACTTACCCAACACGCTTGATCCCATTTGGCCGGACACACTTTCCTGGGTCATGCCCGGCCTCGGAAGATCAACACGTCGCAGCCCCACCTAGGCAAAACAGAGATGCCAGCACGCCGGTCTAAACCTAAGCGCACAGGGGTCTGGGCCCATCGCCCATAGCGCACCTGCACGTTGCGAGGGCGGCCGGAAGCAGACCTAGCCTAGCAGGCGTTCTAGTCCAATTCGGCGCGCGCCGCTCCGTCGCTGACGTCTGAAGTGCTTCGGCTGATACCACGACGCTGGGATACCCATAACTACTCCCACGTAGATGGTTAGTGCGTATAGGCTCATAGCCAACTCAGATCAAATACCAAGATCTCGTTAAGCGTGTTAAATATCCGCGAACGCCGAACAGGGCCAGGCCCACCTCTCTCCTAGGCGGTCTCAACCTGCCCTGTCGCTCCGCCACAAAGATCCACTCGCGGGTGCTCCACCAGCCGACCCGTCTTTGGTCACCACATGTATCATGTATAACGTATATAGTATATACCCGTGATCACCTTGTTGGGGAACGTAGCAGAAATTCAAAAAAATTCCTACGTAACACCAAGATCTATCTATGGAGAGACCAGCAACGAGTAGAAAGGGGAGTGCATCTACATAACCTTGTAGATCGCTAAGCGGAAGCGTTCAAGTGAACGGGGTTGATGGAGTCGTACTCGTCGTGATTCAGATCACCGATGATCAAGTGCCGAACGGACGGCACCTCCGCGTTCAACACACGTACAACCCGGTGATGTCTCCACGCCTTGATCCAGCAAGGAGAGAGGGAGAGGTTGAGGAAGACTCCATCCAACAGCAGCACAACGGCGTGGTGGTGGTGGAGGAGCGTGGCAATCCCGCAGGGCTTCGCCAAGCACCATGGGAGAAGAGGAGGAGGGAGAGGGACATGGCTGCACCAACGAGAGATCAAATCATGTGTTATGGGCAGCCCCTAGGCCTCATATATATAGGGGGAGGGGAGGGCTGCTCCCCCTTTAGGGTTTCCCACCCCAAGGGGCGGCGGCCAGCCTCCAGATGGCATCTGGTGCAGCGGCCAAGAGGGGGGGGGAGGAGTCCATCCTCCCCAAGGCACCTCGGAGGTGCCTTCCCCCTTGAGGACTCTTCCCTCTAGGGTTCCCTAGGCGCATGGGCCTCTTGGGGCTGGTGCCCTTGGCCCATGTAGGCCAAGGCGCACCCCCTACAGCCCATGTGGCCCCCCGGGGCAGGTGGCCCCACCCGGTGGGCCCCCGGGACCCTTCCGGTGGTCCCGGTACAATACCGATGACCCCGAAACTTGTCCCGATGGCCGAAACAGGACTTCCTATATATAAATCTTTACCTCCGGACCATTCCGGAACTCCTCGTGACGTCCGGGATCTCATCCGGGACTCCGAACAACATTCGGTAACCACATACAAGCTTCCTTTATAACCCTAGCGTCATCGAACCTTAAGTGTGTAGACCCTACGGGTTCGGGAGACATGCAGACATGACCGAGACGTTCTCCGGTCAATAACCAACAGCGGGATCTGGATACCCATGTTGGCTCCCACATGTTCCACGATGATCTCATCGGATGAACCACGATGTCAAGGACTCAATCGATCCCATATACAATTCCCTTTGTCTAGCGGTATTTTACTTGCCCGAGATTCGATCATCGGTATACCGATACCTTTGTTCAATCTCGTTACCGGCAAGTCACTTTACTCATTCCGTAACACATCATCCCGTGATCAACTCCTTGGTCACATTGCGCATATGATGATGTCCTACCGAGTGGGCCCAGAGATACCTCTCCGTTTACACGGAGTGACAAATCCCAGTCTCGATCCGCATAAAACAATAGATACTTTCGGAGATACCTGTAGTGCACCTTTATAGTCACCCAGTTACGTTGTGACGTTTGATACACCCAAAGCACTCCTACGGTATCCAGGAGTTACACGATCTCATGGTCAAAGGAAGAGATACTTGACATTGGCAAAGCTCTAGCAAATGAACTACACGATCTTTTGTGCTAGTCTTAGGATTGGGTCTTGTCCATCACATCATTCTCCTAATGATGTGATCCCGTTATCAACGACATCCAATGTCCATAGCCAGGAAACCATGACTATCTGTTGATCACAACGAGCTAGTCAACTAGAGGCTCACTAGGGACATATTGTGGTCTATGTATTCACACGTGTATTACGATTTCCGGATAATACAGTTATAGCATGAATAAAAGACAATTATCATGAACAAGGAAATATAATAATAATACTTTTATTATTGCCTCTAGGGCATATTTCCAACAGTCTCCCACTTGCACTAGAGTCAATAATCTAGTTCACATCGCCATGTGATTAACACTCACAGGTCACATCGCCATGTGACTAACACCCAAGAGTTTACTAGAATCAGTAGTCTAGTTCACATCACTATGTGATTAATACTCAATGAGTTTTAAGTTTGATCATGTTGCTTGTGAGAGAGGTTTTAGTCAACGGGTCTGAACCTTTCAGATCCGTGTGTGCTTAACAAATCTCTATGTCATCTCCTAGATGCAGCTACCACGCTCTATTTGGAGCTAATCCAAATAACTGTTCTACTTGGAGCTATTCTAAATTGTTGCTCCATTATATGTATCCGGTATCTCTACTCAGAGCTATCTGGATAGGTGTCAAGCTTGCATCGACGTAACCCTTTACGACGAACTCTTTTACCACCTCCATAATCGAGAAAAATTCCTTAGTCCACTAATTTCTAAGGATAACTTTGACCGCTGTCCTGTGATCCATTCTTGGATCACTCTTGTACCCCTTGACTGACTCATGGCAAGGCACACTTCAGGTGCGGTACACAGCATAGCATACTGAAGAGCCTACGTCTTAAGCATAGGGGACGACCTTCGTCCTTTCTCTCTATTCTGCCGTGGTCGAGCTTTAAGTCTTAACTTCGTACCTTACAACTCAGGCAAGAACTCCTTCTTTGACTGGTTCATCTTGAACACCTTCAAGATCATGTCAAGGTATGTGCTCATTTGAAAGTACCATTAAGCGTTTTGATCTATCCTTATAGATCTTGATGCTTAATGCTCAAGTAGCTTAATCCAGGTTTTCTATTGAAAAATGCTTTCAAAATAACCCTATATGCTTTCTAGAAATACTACATCATTTCTGATCATCAATATGTCAACAACATATACTCATCAGAAATTCTATAGTGCTCCCACTCACTTCTTTGGAAATACAAGTTTCTCATAAACTTTGTACAAACCCAAAATCTTTGATCATCATCAAAGCATACATTCCAACTCCGAGATGCTTACTCCAGTCCTTAGAAGGATCGCTGGAGCTAGCATACCTTTTAGCATCCTCAGGATTGACAAAACCTTTCTGATTGTATTGCATACAACCTTTCCTTACGAAAACTAGTAAGGAAACTTGTCTTGACATCCATCTGCCAGATTTCATAAATGCAGCTAATGCTAACATGATTCCGACGGACTTTAAGCATCGCTACGAGTGAGAAAATCTCATCGTAGTCAACTCCTTGAACTTGTGAAAAACTTTTTGCCACAAGTCGAGCTTCATGGACGGTGACATTACCATCCACGTCCGTCTTCTTCCTAAAGATCCATTTATCTTAATGGCTTGCCGATCATCGGGCAAGTCCGCCAAAGTCCATGGATCCGTTCTCGGATTTTATGGCCTCGAGCCATTTATCGGAATCCGGGCCCACCATTGCTTCTCCATAGCTCATAGGTTCATTGTTGTCCAGCAACATGACTTTCAAGACAGGATCACCGTACCACTCTGAAGTAGTACGCATCCTTGTCATCCTACGAGGTTTTGGGAGTGACTTGATCCGAAGTTTCATGATCAATATCATAAGCTTCCACTTCAATTGGTGTAGGTGCCACAGGAACAACTCCCTGTGTCCTGTCACACACTAGTTGAAGAGACGGTTCAATAACCTCATCAAGTCTCCACCATCCTCCCACTCAATTCTTTCGAGAGAAACCTTTCCTCGAGAAAGGACCCGATTCTAGAAACAATCCATATTGCTTTCGGATCTGAATTAGGAGGTATACCCAACTGTTTCGGGTTTCCTATGAAGATGCATTTTATCCGCTTTGGGTTTGAGCTTATCAACCTGAAACTTTTTCATATAAGCGTCGCAGCCCCAAACTTTTAAGAAACGACAACTTAGGTTTCTCTAAACCATAATTCATACGGTGTCATCTCAACGGAATTATGTGGTGCCCTATTTAAAGTGAATGTGGTTGTCTCTAATGCCTAACCCATGAACGATAGTGGTAATTCGATAAGAGACATCATGGTACGCACCATATCCAATAGGGTGCAACTATGATGTTCGGACACACCATCACATTATGGTGTTCCAGGCGGTATTAATTGCAAAACAATTTCCACAATGTCTTAATTGTGTGCCAAAACTCGTAACTCAGATATTCATCTCTATGATCATATCATAGACATTTTATCCTCTTGTCACAATGATCTGCTACTTCACTCTGAAATTACTTGAACCATTCAATAATTCAGACTTGTGTTTCATCAAGTAAATATTCTCAACATCTACTCGAATCATCTGTGAAGTAAGAACATAACGATATTCACTGCATGCCTCAGCACTCATTGGACTGCACACATCAAAATGTGTTACTTCCAACAAGTTGCTATCTTGTTCCATCTTATTGAAACCGAGGCTTTTCAGTCATCTTGCCTATGTGGTATGATTTGCATATCTCAAGTGATTCAAAATCAAGTGAGTCCGAACGGTCCATTTGCATGGAGCTTCTTCATGCATATATACCAATAGACATGGTTCGCATGTCTCAAACTTTTCAAAAATGAGTGAGTCCAAAGATCCATCAACATGGAGCTTCTTCATGCGTTTTATACCATTATGACTTACATGGCAGTGCCACAAGTAAGTGGTACTATCATTACTATCTTATATCTTTTGGCATGAAAATATGTATCACTACGATCGAGATTCAATAAACCATTCAGGTTTAATACTAATCTTGATGGTAGAGGGAGCGTGCGATGTTTGATTATATCAAACTTGGAAACACTTCCAACACATATCGCCAGCTCTCCTTTAGCTAGTCTCCGTTTATTCCGTAGCCTTTTATTTCGAGTTACTAACACTTAGCAACCGAACCGGTATATAATACCCTGGTGCTACTAGGAGTACTAGTAAAGTACACATTAACATAATGTATATCCAATATACTTCTATCGACCTTGCCAGCCTTCTCATCTACCAAGTATCTAGGGTAATGCTGCTCCAGTGGTTGTTCCCCTTATTACAGAAGCACTTAGTCTCGGGTTTGGGTTCAACCTTGGGTTTCTTCACTAGAGCAGCAGCTGAATTGCCGTTTCATGAAGTATCCCTTTGTTCCCTTGCCCTTCTTGAAACTAGTGGTTTCACCAACCATCAACAATTGATGCTCCTTCTTGATTTCTACTTTCGCGGTGTCAAACATCACGAATATTTCAAGGATCATCATATCTATCCCTGATATGTTATAGTTCATCACGAAGCTCTAGCAGCTTGGTGGCAATGGCTTTGGGGAAACATCACTATCTCATCTGGAGGATCAACTCCCACTCGATTCAAGTGATTGTTGCACTCAGACAATCTGAGCACAAGCTCAACGATTGAGCTTTTCTCCCTTAGTTTGCAGGCTAAGAAAATCGTCGGAGGTCTTATACCTCTTGACGTGGGCACGAGCCTGAAATCCCAATTTCAGCCCTCGAAACATCTCATATGTTCCACGACGTTTCGAAAATGTCTTTGGTGCCTCTACTTAAACCATTTAACTGAACTATCACGTAGTTATCAAAACGTGTATGTTCGATGTTCGAAACATCCACAAACGATGTTTGGGGTTCAGCACACTAAGCGGTGCATTAAGGACATAAGCTTTCTACTGATCCCATAATCGCTACTATCAACTTTCAACTATAATTTCTCTAGGAACATATCTAAAACAGTAGAACTATAGCGTGAACTACGACATAATTTGCAAAAGGTCTTTTGACTATGTTCAGGATAATTAAGTTCATCTTATGAACTCCCACTCAGATAGACATCCCTCTAGTCATCTAAGTGATTACATGATCCAAGTCAAACTATGCCGTGTCCGATCATCACGTGAGACGGACTAGTCATCATCGGTGAACATCTTCATGTTGATCGTATCTACTATACGACTCATGCTCGACCTTTCGGTCTCCGTGTTCCGAGGCCATGTCTGCACATGCTAGGCTCGTCAAGTTAACCCTAAGTGTTTTCGCTGTGTAAAACTGTCTTACACCCGTTGTATGTGAATGTAAGAATCTATCACACCCGATCATCACGTGGTGCTTAGAAGCGACGAACTGTAGCAACGGTGCACAGTTAGGGGAGAACACTTCTTGAAATTGTTGTAAGGGATCATCTTATTTACTACCGTTGTCCTAAGTAAACAAGATGCATAAACATGATAAACATCACATGCAATCAAATAGTGACATGATATGGCCAATATCATTTTGCTCCTTTTGATCTTCATCTTCGGGGCTCCATGATCATCATTGTCACCGGCATGACACCATGATCTCCATCATCATGATCTCCATCATCGTGTCTTCATGAAGTTGTCACGCCAACGACTACTTCTACTTCTATGGCTAACGCGTTTAGCAATAAAGTAAAGTAAGTTACATGGCGTTCTTCAATGACACGCAGGTCATACAAAAAATAAAGACAACTCCTATGGCTCCTGCCGGTTGTCATACTCATCGACATGCAAGTCGTGAATCCTATTACAAGAACATGATCAATCTCATACATCACATATCATTCATCACATTCTTCTGGGCCATATCACATCACATAGCATACCCTGCAAAAACAAGTTAGACGTCCTCTAATTGTTGTTTGCATGTTTTACGTGGCTGCTATGGGTTTCTAGCAAGAACGTTTCTTACCTACGCAATACCACAACGTGATATGCCAATTGCTATTTACCCTTCATAAGGACCCTTTTCATCGAATCCGTTCCGACTAAAGTGGGAGAGACTGGCACCCGCTAGCCACCTTATGCACCAAGTGCATGTCAATCGGTGGAACCTGTCTCACGTAAGAGTACGTGTAAGGTCGGTCCGGGCCGCTTCATCCCACAATACCGTCGAAACAAGATTGGACTAGTAACGGTAAGCATATTGAACAACATCAACGCCCACAACTACTTTGTGTTCTACTCGTGCAAAGAATCTACGCAATAAACCTGGCTCTGATACCACTGTTGGGTAACGTAGCAGAAATTCAAAAATTTTCCTACGTAACACCAAGATCTATCTATGGAGAGACCAGCAACGAGTAGAAAGGGGAGTGCATCTACATACCCTTGTAGATCGCTAAGCGGAAGCGTTCAAGTGAACGGGGTTGATGGAGTCGTACTCGTCGTGATTCAGATCACCGATGATCAAGTGCCGAACGGACGGCACCTCCGCGTTCAACACACGTACAGCCCGGTGACGTCTCCCACACCTTGATCCAGCAAGGAGAGAGGGAGAGGTTGAGGAAGACTCCATCCAACAGCAGCACAACGGCGTGGTGGTGGTGGAGGAGCGTGGCAATCCCGCAGGGCTTCGCCAAGCACCATGGGAGAAGAGGAGGAGGGAGAGGGACAGGGCTGCACCAACGAGAGATCAAATCATGTGTTATGGGCAGCCCCTAGGCCTCATATATATAGGGGGAGGGGAGGGCTGCTCCCCCTTTAGGGTTTCCCACCCCAAGGGGCGGCGGCCAGCCTCCAGATGGCATCTGGTGCGGCGGCCAAGAGGGGGGGAGGAGTCCATCCTCCCCAAGGCACCTCGGAGGTGCCTTCCCCCTTGAGGACTCTTCCCTCTAGGGTTCCCTAGGCGCATGGGCCTCTTGGGGCTGGTGCCCTTGGCCCATGTAGGCCAAGGCGCACCCCCTACAGCCCATGTGGCCCCCCAGGGCAGGTGGCCCCACCCAGTGGGCCCCCGGGACCCTTCCGGTGGTCCCGGTACAATACCGATGACCCCGAAACTTGTCCCGATGGCCGAAACAGGACTTCCTATATATAAATCTTTACCTCCGGACCATTCCGGAACTCCTCGTGATGTCCGGGATCTCATCCGGGACTCCGAACAACATTCGGTAACCACATACAAGCTTCCTTTATAACCCTAGCGTCATCGAACCTTAAGTGTGTAGACCCTACGGGTTCGGGAGACATGCAGACATGACCGAGACGTTCTCCGGTCAATAACCAACAGCGGGATCTGGATACCCATGTTGGCTCCCACATGTTCCACGATGATCTCATCGGATGAACCACGATGTCAAGGACTCAATCGATCCCATATATAATTCCCTTTGTCTAGCGGTATTTTACTTGCCCGAGATTCGATCGTCGGTATACCGATACCTTTGTTCAATCCCGTTACCGGCAAGTCACTTTACTCGTTCCGTAACACATCATCCCGTGATCAACTCCTTGGTCACATTGCGCATATGATGATGTCCTACCGAGTGGGCCCAGAGATACCTCTCCGTTTACACGGAGTGACAAATCTCAGTCTCGATCCGCATAAAACAATAGATACTTTCGGAGATACCTGTAGTGCACCTTTATAGTCACCCAGTTACGTTGTGACGTTTGATACACCCAAAGCACTCCTACGGTATCCAGGAGTTACACGATCTCATGGTCAAAGGAAGAGATACTTGACATTGGCAAAGCTCTAGAAAATGAACTACACGATCTTTTGTGCTAGTCTTAGGATTGGGTCTTGTCCATCACATCATTGTCCTAATGATGTGATCCTGTTATCAACGACATCCAATGTCCATAGCCAGGAAACCATGACTATCTGTTGATCACAACGAGCTAGTCAACTAGAGGCTCACTAGGGACATATTGTGGTCTATGTATTCACACGTGTATTACGATTTCCGGATAATACAGTTATAGCATGAATAAAAGACAATTATCATGAACAAGGAAATATAATAATAATACTTTTATTATTGCCTCTAGGGCATATTTCCAACACACCTCCCGAGTGATCACGACCCGATAGTATGGCACAACAGACGGACAAGAATGTAGGGCCACAGATGAAAAATACTAGCATCCTATGCTAAGCATGTAGGATTGCGGGTAAGGTATCAATGACTGTAGCAACAATGACAGGCTATGCATCAGAATAGGATTAACGGAAAGCAGTAACATGCTACACTACTCTAATGCAAGCAGTATAGAGGAGAATAGGCGATATCTGGTGATCAAGGGGGGGGGGGGTTTGCCTGGTTGCTTTGGCAAGAAGGACGAGTCACCAACACCGTAGTCGAACTGGGCAGCAGCAGCGTCGGTCTCGTTGTCTACCGGAGAGAAGATGGGGAAGAAACAATGAATACCAAGTAAACAGATGCATATCGATGCATGACATGTCAAGTAACGATGCTAGGCGGGACCTGACGTGGTATGAGGTGATGCCGGTTAAGGGGGGAAACATCCGGGAAAATATTCCCGGTGTTTCGCGTTTTCGGGAAGAGGAGCCGGAGGAGGAAAGTTGTGAGTTCGATAGGTTAGGGGTGTGTGGCGGACGAACAGGTTGCGTATCCGGAATCGTCTCGTCGTTCTGAGCAACTTTCATGTTGAAAATATTTTAATCCGAGTTACGAATTAAAAGATATGATTTTCTAAAGATTTTATTAATTTCTAGAATTTAGTTAATTATTTAATTAATTCGGAAAACAGATTAATGACATCAGCATGATGTCATGCTGACATCAGCAGTCAACAGAGTTGACTTGGTCAACCTGACAGGTGGGTCCAGTGGGACCTACCTGTCATACACTATTTAGGTTAATTACAGATTAGCTAATTTAATAACTATTTAATTAACCTAACTAGTTAATTAAATTAATTTAAACTGGATTAATTAGCTTAATTAATTCATTAGATAATTAATTAATTAATAATTAATTTTATTAAATCATTTTTATTTTATCTATTAATTTTATTTTTAATACTTTTTTTAAAACGTTCTGTGGGGTGGGGCCCCCATGTCAGTGGCCCCGGGGGGCCTTAACGGGTGCGGGCGCATGGGCGCGCGGGTGCAGGGGGCTACGGGGCGCCCGTTAGCGGGTCGCGCCCCTGATCCAGCGCAGTAGGTCGCCGGCCGCGGCGGCCGGAGTGGCTGGAGCCGGGGCGTCGATGGAGAGGGGTTGGCCGCGGCGCGGGCCAGCAGCGCGGTTGGGGGCGGCGGAGCCGCGACAGCACGACAGGAGGAGGGCCGGGGCTTGCCGAGGCCGTGTGTGGTGGCCGGAGACGACGCACATGGCGGAGCGGGGAGAACAGGGGCGCCATGGGGCCGGGCGCAGTGACCAACGACGACGGTGGCCGGGGCGCGGGTGCGTGCGCGCGCACGGCCAGTGCGCGGCGAGCACGTACCGGGCGTGGCCGGGGAAAAACGTGCAGGGGAGGGGGAAAACCGGGGCGCGGTGAGCCGGCGCGAGCCAGAGCGCGACGAGCGCGGCACCGGAGCGAGCGCGTGGGGGGGGGGAGAGGGGAACCGAGACCGTGGCCTCACCGGGGGTGGCAGGGTCTAAAGCAGTGAGCTCGGGGAAGGTCGGGGGGGACGACGGGGACGACGTGCGTAGGGGGGCAGTCCGACGGGGAAGGGCGAAGCAGTCCGGCGGGGGGGGGGGGGGAGTTCCGGGCGACGCGGTCCTGACGGCGACGGGGCGCAGCATCGGGGTCCTCCTCCTCTTGATCCCGATCCAATCGGGGGAGAGAGGGGAGGGGTGAGATATTTTTGGGGGGTGTGGGTGTTTGGGCTAGGGTTTCCTCCCTGGTGGGGGGGGGGTATGGAGGGGAGGTAGCGGGGCGGTTGGGCCGGCCCGTTCGGGTGGCGGAGGCCAGCTGGGCCACTTAGCCCAGCGGGGGGGGGGGGGGGGTCTGTTATTTTTGTTTTGTTTTGTTTTGTTTCTTTTTATTTACTTTCCTTTCTGTTTTATTCAACTTAAAATATTTATGCATTTTCTAAAAATGTGTTTACTTCACCATAATTATCTATGCAATATTTGACACGGTCCGAACATTTTTGTTTTAAAGTTTGAAAACTTTGTTTGTTTGCCAAAAATTGAAGTTTGAATTCGAATCGTTTTGAACTAACGCGAGATTAGCGACAGTAACGGAGGTGACATGGCGTCATTAGCGGAGGTTACTGTAGCTTGATTACCCGGGCATCACACCCGGCCACCACCACCAGGTCGCCGGACCGCCATCGGCCGAGCCGCACCACCACCGCACGCCCGCGACGGAGAGAAACCCTCACAGCCACCGGGAGCCCAAAGCCGGTCCCCAGTCGCCGCCCACACCGCCCACGGCCCGCGTCGCCTGGCCAAATCTGCCGCCACCGCCGCCGAATCGTGCCCACGCACGCCCCACCAGGCAGCCGCCGCGCCACCACGAAGCACCATCGGGGCCGACACGCCGGCACCACCAAGAGCTCCCGGATCCGCGCCGCCGAGCCCCGCCACAGCCCGACGCCTCCTGCAGCCCGCCGTCCCGCGCTGGCCAGGTGCTCCGCGAGGAGGAGAGGATGCGACTCCGCCGCCGTCGACGCCGAGGAGGCTGGAGGAGGGGAAAGCTGTGGGCAGAGCTAGGGTTCCCCCGGCCCGCTCGCGGGAGCGGCGGCGGGGGAGAGGGTGTTGCCATGTATGTATGTTTCAACGAGGCCGTGCTTAAAACTGCCCGTCAGAACAAGCTTATCGGGTTGGACTGGACCCGCTTGGAGTCATGACAAGTACATAGCATTCATGACAAGCGCATAGCATTCATGGTGATGGAGCAAGTTACAAGGACTGAAAACTCACTTAAACAGAGTAAAATAGACAGTAATCCATGTACAACACGTGAAATTCGACCAAAATTAACAAATACTTTGACAATGTAATTCATGTATTTCAACACTGTAAAAAAAGTACGGTGCAGTTAAAACGACATGCATTGCCGATGCTACAAAAACAAGATCATGAACTGACTGAAAGTTCAGCCATAGCAAGTTATATGATCTGAAAACTGAAACATAGGAACAGTTGCACAACAACAAAAAATTGTGGCAAGGATTGGTGATATCTTAAGACAAATATAAACCAGTAGGTTGCTTTTCCCCCGCAAAAAAATAAATATAAACCAGTAGGTCGTGTAAGATTCACATGGCAGACTCACCAAAGCTTGAACCCAAGAGCAGTGAACTGAACTTAAAATTATATAGTAAACTAAACGGTAATCCATGCACAATCAAGCTGTAAAAGCAATTCTACAAGACTGTAAGCACAAGTACAAGATTGTTTACCACAGCTGATTGCACACTGTAATTCATGCATTTTGATACTGTAAATAAGAGCTGGCAACCAAGTAAAAACCATGCATCATCCATGACCGAATATTTCAGACTGGAAATGAAACTGACAATAGATTAACTGAAACTTGAACCAAAAAGCACTAACTAAAGCTTCAACCCCAAAAGTCACAAAGTAAACCATATAGGAATAGAGATGGCCAAAAGCCAAGAGGGACAAAAAGAAGAAATCAAAGATGATAGCAAGGCCAGAAGATTTGAAAAGGAGTGGTGCGCAATGAAGAAACAAGAATAGAAACAACAGAGAAGCAAAAACAAGGCCAAGCAAGATTCAAGCAAGAGAAAGACAATATAATCATGAAGCCACAATTACTAGCTCAAATAGTTATCTGTGGCATTCAGACAACTCGGTAATTTTAAATACTAGAAGCAAATAGTTCAGAGTTTATTGGTCTATGTTGCAACTCATCTTTTTAAACATGCATTCAATGAGTTGCAGAATTTGAAAATGCTAATTGGGCTAAAGTTACAGTAAGCCTAAACAAGAATTACAAAATGAAAAAAATAGTAAAGTACATTACAAAGATTAGTAAATTGAGGCCAAAGGTTGAATGTAGACCGAGCAAGATAATCGAATACATTGAAAACGAGCGTCTCTGACCACTCTTCAGAAATCTTGGGTTGTCTGAGTTAGATGAGTGAAGAATTTCAGCAAGATCCAGCACAACCTGAAAGGCAGAACAAGGACAGAAGAAGAAAATCTACACTGTCATCAGAAGAAATATCATGGGGTTCCTGCCCACAAGCCTTCCGCAATCTGCACATCTGTATCACTAATCATAGTAAAAAATTGATTATTATGAAGCAAGGATCGAAGCTGAATGAACACCCTAAAAGACTAAAAATGACAACAAGACCAACAAAAGGATTATGGTGGTAAATTAAAAGACAACATATCCCACACAATCCTTCATCAATCTACCCATCTGTTTCCAAATGATTTACATCACTCACAACTGACCAACACTGCAACTAACCATGGTCAAAATTATTTATATCACTCCGATTACAAAATTAATCCACTAAAATTACAGAAGGATTTACAGTGTAAGTGCACTGACAATACAGTGTAAATACATAGTAAAACATATACAAAGATAAAGTAATAAACCCTATAATTACAAATGTAATTCACTGAAGGGATATACAGTGTAAGTGCACTAACATTGCAGTGTAGTTACATATAATATATTCCAAATGAAAATTGGACTGTAAATTACAGGGATATACAGTGCAATTACTGAAGTTACAGTGACATACAATGTAATCAGTGTAAAAGAGCAGTGTAATTACACTGTAATGTTAGTGCACTGACACTGGAAGTCACTGTGACATTACAGTGTGAATTATAGTGACATATGGTGTAATTAAATAGAATAAAATCCAAATGAATTACAGTGTAATTACACTGCAATTTAGACTGGAACTTTCAGTACATAGAATAGTAAGTTACAGAGTTAAAGTACATTAACTTAGACTGTTAGTACACAGATATTCAGTTTAATATAGATTGTTACAAAAAATGAAAGAAAATACTAAAAACTACAGTGGAATATAAACTATAGACTGTACCTACAGTAAGAAAAATCACTGTAAAATTAACTGAAATTGCATTTTTACAATTGACATTTACACTGGACTACAAAAATGAAATTAAACTGAAAATCCACTCAAAATTACACTGCAAATTACAGTCCAAAACACTATTACTTAACTGAACAAATTCAGTCATGAGACTCAACCGAAAAGGAGATTCAGCATTTGCATACCTACATCTACAGTAATAGTCAGGAAGAATGATTTGCCATGAACTACCCCGTAGGGCTGGCCATGTATTTATATTCAGGCGATAAGCATCGCTTGGAGTTGTTACAACTAAATTACAGAATCGTAACTACAAGATATACATGGCGTGCTATACAAGGATATGCACCAATACGGTTAGCCTGAGCTAACTTAATCTACACGGTTGTTTAACATTCCCCCGCAATCTCAGCCTGTACAAAGGTTGAGATCGGAACGCAGCCGGGTTAGCATTGTCTTCGTGAGTGGTCTAGTGAATGCATCTGCCACTTGGTCAGCTGAAGAGATGAACCGGACTTCAAGAGCTCACATGGCTACCTTCTCTCGAACAAAGTGGAAGTCTACGTCGATATATGCTTGGTGCGAGCATGAAACACAGGATTTGCTGTGAGGTACATCGCACCGAGGTTGTCACACCACAAAACCGGAGCTCGAGGTTGAGGAACTCGCAACTCTTTCAACAATGACTGTACCCACGTTGCCTCTGCTGTACCATTTGCTAATGCCTTATACTCTGCTTCGGTTGACGATCGTGAGACTGTCGGCTGCTTCCATGCACTCCACGAAATGAGGTTGGGTCCGAAGAACACAGCGAACCCACCCGTCGAACGTCTGTCGTCACCACAACCGGCCCAATCAGCATCTGTAAACACACTTAGCAGAGTAGAAGATGACCGTCGAATAGTCAAACCTGTAGCCACTGTACCCTTTACAAAGCGAAGAATACGCTTGACCGCTTCCTAGTGAAGATCGGTGGGACATGACAGTAATTGGTAGACCTTGTTTACTGCAAACGACAGGTCAGGCCATGTCAAGGTTAGGTACTGAAGGGCTCCCACCATGCTCCTATATCTGAATGCTTCATCCTCATTCAGCCGGTGTCCAGTGCCTCTGTTGAGCTTCTCATGAGTACACATCGGTGTTGAGACTTGAGACTGCTTTACAATTGGCCATGTCAGTACGCTGTAGAAAATCAAGGGCGTAGTTCTTCTGTATGAGAGTCATTCCCCTGGAATTGGGAAGCACTTCAATACCGAGAAAATAGCGAAGGGTGCCAAGATCCTTGACAGGGAATGTGGCAGAGAGTTGACGGAGAAGACGATCCGGTGCTGATGAAGAGGAGCTGACTATGACAATGTCATCAACATACACAAGCATATACATAGTAACATCACCATGGACAAAGATGAACAAGGAAGTGTCAGCTGCTGACGAGTGGAAGCCCAACTGCTGAAGACGATCGCTGAGGCGAGCATACCAGGCCCTAGGTGACTGTTTTAACCCATATAATGCTTTGTGCAACTTGCAGACATAATCAGGATGGACATTATCATGGAAACCGGGAGGCTGCTGCATATAGGCTTCTTCAGTGAGTAAACCATGCAAGAAAGCATTGCTGATGTCCACTTGACGCAGGTGCCATCCACGACACACAGCCAAAGAAAGCACAAGACGCACCGTGGCTGGTTTGACGACAGGACAAAACGTATCCGTGTAATCAATACCATGCTGCTGAGTAAACCCGCGAGCAACGAGGCAAGCTTTGAATTTGTCCAAGGAGCCATCAGACTCGTGCTTCACTTTAAATACCCACTTACAACTTATGATGTTCTTGCCAGAAGGACGAGGCGCACAAGGGTCCAAGTGTTGTTCTGTTGAAGAGCAGAAAACTCATCCTCCATGGCAGACCGCCGCTGTGCATCAGCGAGGGCGAGGCGATAGGACCGTGTCTCAGCATGGAAGGCACGTCGACGAGGGTCATAGTGCACGGTGCTGTCAGTTGGCACGAACTTCTGGACAATGTTGCCCCGGAGCCGTGTTGTCATCGGATGTGGCGCAGGCGGCCGTTGCGCGGCGACATGAGGTGAGGACGGCTCTGCAAAGACCGGCTCCAGGGCCGGGGTTGCTGAAAGCAGAAGAGACGGGCTCCTCAGGGGAGGCCGCAGCAGGCGACCGTGAGCTGGGGCTACTAGATGATACCCCGCACGTTGCTGCGGGAATCGGTTGCACTATATTTTGATAAAATTTGGTCGTCCTGATCTTTATGGCTCCATATATGACGAACTATCCTCATCAAGTAAAAGTTGTGTGCTATCTATAAAAGTTTAAGTTGTCTATAGAAGGGAACTATGCTTAGTTAGAAACCTGAATCGATATACTAAATTAGCACAAAGCATTGTAAAATTGGCTACAACTTGTTTTGGCTTTGAAGCATGACGTACCCTAAAGCATCAAAACAGATGCACTAAACACTAAGTTTGCACAAAGCATCTCCAACTAATCAGTGGGAAGAAAATCGCATCTTGGTTTTGGGGTCTCACAAACAAACGATGGATGATTTACTTTGCCACATCAGACATGATCACTATCTATAGCCATCTGTGTTAATTCTAAATTGCTTGCGAAGTATTCATGGATTACAAACTAATCTTAAATTCGATTGTGAAACAATAGTTGACCAAGAAATTATAAGATGTGAAAATTAAACCATAGCATTGGTAGGAAACAAATCATTGAAAACTCAAAGCCGACCTCAACTTCTTCAAAGTGTTCTTGGATAAGCAACAACCCAACGTATATATGATCTCTATTTGCGACATTTTGCTAAGACTAAATAAGTGTAAAAAATACATCGAAGGAAAAAACATGTTGCATTTCACCAATGCATGAAGCAAGAAAAGAATAAAGGATCACATAGATGAAAGGTCACAAAAAATAGATGGGCGCAATAGTAATTTTCTATACCTCTTCAAAATGGACAGTGTGCAGCAGGCAAGAAAAGGTATACAAATAAAAAAACAATATATATTACAACAATTAACAACGATTTAAGAAGGAGAAATATGCAGTGCATGAAATTACTTATTCGCTACACCGGCATATCATTCCATGAATCAATTAATAGGCATTTAATTATGTGTGCGTCACAAACAAAATAGTATGTAAATTGTAACATATTTAAGATGTGTGCATATATTGAATTATGATGCCTCTATACTTATAAGAAACCACGCAAAGGCATACCAATAGATGGTTTCAAGCTGCAGCTCCTATATGACAACCTGTTGTGAACAGAAATTGTACATTGACCTGTTCAGTGGAGTAAATTGCAAACTTGCAAACTGTCAACAAAGCATAGCTCCAAATTCAGAGAGGAAAGGAATGACACCTTAGACAATATAATGCTGATATAACTGGCAACAAAGGCAGTAAAGTGGAAAGGCTTATTTGTGAAGGAAAAAAATTATGTCTTGGTAAACACCCATAACACGTCAGTAATTTGTTGAAAGGCATGAGAAAAATAAAGATATATATTAGCAAACAAACACTGTGTATTCAAAAAAGATATATGCTACCTGATCGTCTGTCCATGTGAAAAAGCACGATGATGTGCTTCATATGTTGGCTGTGATCACGAGGCATCTCCATAGCCATGACTTTCCTACATAGAACTGCTCAGAAATCCACAGCAGTTGCAACCAACAACTGCCTGTGAGATAGGAAGAAAAACAAAAGTTTGCATGCATATGCAAATACAATCATATTGTATCACGGTGTAAAGTGTACCGGTAGGGGTTTTGGCTCCATGTCATCATTCCTTCCAAAGATCAAAGCTGTAAGCTTGTGGTTCCTAGCGATCGGCCGATGACTGAATCATCTGCAAGAGCAAGGTCTGCACTTAAGAAAGCTATGTGGATTGAATTTGTGGCAGATTCAGAAGAAAAAAACATCTTCTTGTACTGTTTCTAGGAACTCTAAATGCTCAAGAACAACCTCATGGCATGTTTATGCATTTAGGATAATGCATCAGAACCTCCATGGCCATAAAAACAAATAACACTGTTAGTTCAGATCGCGTAACAGAATCTCCGTGAATTCCATGTGAGAGTACACTTCATAGGGCTGGTTGGCTTGGTGTAGGAGGAACAACATTATTTGGGCATGGAGGTGGTGACTGGAGGATACTATAGGAAGTCGCCTGCTCGCTTGCCTCGTCAAACAGACCCAAACTGCTGTATTGGTTGGTTCGTTCCTATTGCCTGGAGAAGGAGAAGCGTTTTGACTGTCGAGGAAATTAAAAGAACAACAATGTGCAACTCCTGTACAACGGGTCTGATCATGTTGGAATCCACCTAAACCAGCCTCCCAGGGCGCCAGAGCTAGATTGGCCAGAACGGAACAGACATGAGACGGCAATAGGACCAAAGCCAATCAGAATTGCGGCTACCATCTCAAAACGCTCACGGCTCCAAACAATTGCTGTCGGCAAGGGAATTGCAGCCCGCGAGAATCCTAGAGACCGGTCGGAGGTGAGGCAGACCCGCGTAGATCCTCAGCAAACACTGACCTGTGACAAGGCGCGCCGCGCACGGGGGCGGCCGAAGGATGTGAGAGCGGAGGCGGGATGCACCACGAGGCAGCCGGAAGCCTGAGCGACGCAGAGAGACAGATGGGGGGATCAAGAGAGATGGAGCTCCATGGGAGAGGAGAGTTGAGGGAGTAATAACCGGGGAAGAGGAAATCGCTTGATTGATTCGTCAGTTATGGGAGGCGGAAGAGGAAGCAGCCGCTAGCTTCGGTGACTATGGGATCACATGCGTTGAGTAGAGAGAGGAAACACATGGATGAGAATAGATCAAATGGCTGCAGATGGCCAAGATAACGGCGAGAACAATTAATATGATATGGATACAGGGTCAGAAGATAATGTAAAACAATTAAACTTGGGTGGAAGGTTGTCCCCCGGCTGCATGCAGATTGCATGAACATGATGAGAATTGCTGATGTGGCAAGATGGTGATGTGGACGGGCTGTATGTTTAGATAATTGTGGTAGTGGGGATCAATCTCTTAGGTATATAGGATTAGCCTTAGGCAGTGGCTGAGCCAGGATTCGAGTATGGGGGAGGGGGGGGGGGGCGAGTACGCATATTGATCTAATCTCGTTGGTAATTACTCGTCGCTCCTACTAAAATTGTTGATCGTTGGGGGTGGGGGGCAGGCCCCTGCTCATCCCCCTGGCTCCGCCCTGGCCTCAGGCTCGGACGTCGGCGTTGGCGATGCAGGCCCATCTGTATGGCGCATGCAGCGAGACGTCGGGCCTGTAGGCGACGGCGATACAGAGGGTGACGATGGTGCAGTACCTACAGGCAAAGGAGAGCTGCACGAGGGGTCAGTGAGCAAGGAAATATAATGCCGTCTCATGTGATCATACACTACAGCCGGCTCGGAGATAGGAAAAATTGATGGAGAAGTGGGAAGAAGTGGTTCGGTTGGTGGTGATTGTGGCGGAGCAGCTGCAAATGGAAACATATTTTCGTCGAACACAACATCGCGTGAAATGTAAATATGACCACTGGTTCGGTCTAGGCACTTACACCCTTTGTGCATGGAACTATATCCGAGAAAAACACACTGTCGGGAGCGAAACTCAAGTTTCTTGTTGTTGTATGGCCGAAGGTTCGGCCAATAAGCACATCCGAACGGCACGGAGAAAAGTATAATTTAGTTGCTCATTTAGAAGACAAGAAATAGGGGTTGAATTTTTGAGGACACGTGTGTGCATACGATTGATAAGATAGCATGCAGTGATAAAAGCCTCATCCCAAAAACGAACAGGAAGCAATGAGTGAGCAAGGAGAGCGATGCATGTTTCAACTATATGGCGATGCTTGCGCTCGGCGATGCCATTTTGTTGAGAAGTATGTGGGCAAGAGACGTGGTGCATGATGCCTTCTGTTGGAAATATGC
The DNA here is from genome assembly GCF_018294505.1 of Triticum aestivum. NCBI lineage: Eukaryota > Viridiplantae > Streptophyta > Magnoliopsida > Poales > Poaceae > Triticum > Triticum aestivum. The sequence goes on along the minus strand of NC_057812.1, from coordinate 592,547,199 downwards.
CCTAGAGGCAATAATAAAAGTGTTATTATTATATTTCCTTGTTCATGATAATTGTCTTTTATTCATGCTATAACTGTATTATCCGGAAATCGTAATACACGTGTGAATATATAGACCACAATATGTCCCTAGTGAGCCTCTAGTTGACTAGCTCGTTGTGATCAACAGATAGTCATGGTTTCCTGGCTATGGACATTGGATGTCGTTGATAACGGGATCACATCATTAGGAGAATGATGTGATGGACAAGACCCAATCCTAAGCCTAGCACAAAGATCGTGTAGTTCGTTTGCTAGAGCTTTGCCAATGTCAAGTATCTCTTCCTTTGACCATGAGAGCGTGTAACTCCTGGATACCGTAGAAGTGCTTTGGGTGTATCAAACGTCACAACGTAACTGGCTGACTATAAAGGTGCACTACAGGTATCTCTGAAAGTATCTATTGTTTTATGCGGATCGAGACTGGGATTTGTCACTCCTTGTAAACGGAGAGGTATCTCTGGGCCCACTCGGTAGGACATCATCATATGCGCAATGTGACCAAGGAGGTGATCACGGGATGATGTGTTACAGAACGAGTAAAGTGACTTGCCGGTAACGAGATTGAACAAGGTATTGGATACCGACGATCGAATCTCGGGCAAGTAACATACCGATAGACAAAGGGAATTGAATACGGGATTGATTAAGTCCTTGACATCGTGGTTCATCCGATGAGATCATCGTGGAACATGTGGGAGCCATCATGGGTATCCAGATCCCGCTGTTGGTTATTGACCGGAGAACGTCTCGGTCATGTCTACATGTCTCCCGAACCCGTAGGGTCTACACACTTAAGGTTCGATGACGCTAGGGTTATAAAGGAAGTTTGTATGTGGTTACCGAATGTTGTTCGGAGTCCCGGATGAGATCCCGGACGTCACGACGAGTTCCGGAATGGTCCGGAGGTAAAGATTTATATATGGGAAGTCCTATTTTGGCCACCGGAAAATGTTCGGGATTTTTCGATATTGTACCGGGAAGGTTCTAGAAGGTTCCGGAGTGGGGCCCACCTGCATGGGGGGGCCCACATGAACGTGGGTAGTGGGGGCAAGGCCCCACACCCCTGGTCAAGGCGCACCAAGATCCCCCTTAGAAGGAATAAGATCATATCCCGAAGGGATAAGATCAAGATCCCTAAAAAAGGGGGATAACAATCGGTGGGGAAGGAAATGATGGGATTTCTTTCCTCCCACCTTGGCCAACGCCCCAATGGACTTGGAGGGCAAGAAACCAGCCCCTCCACCCCTATATATAGTGGGGAGGCGCATGGGAGCTATAGACGAAGTTCTGGCGCAGCCCTCCCCCTCTCCCAAGTCGTCCTCCTCTCCCGTGGTGCTTGGCGAAGCCCTGCTGGATTGCCACGCTCCTCCATCACCACCACGCCGTTGTGCTGCTGTTGGATGGAGTCTTCCTCAACCTCTCCCTCTCTCCTTGCTGGATCAAGGCGTGGGAGACGTCACCGGGCTGTACGTGTGTTGAACGCGGAGGTGCCGTGCGTTCGGCACTTGATCATCGATGATTTGAATCACGACGAGTACGACTCCTTCAACCCCGTTCTCTTGAACGCTTCCGCTTAGCGATCTACAAGGGTATGTAGATGCACTCTCCTTCTACTCGTAGCTGGTTTCTCCATAGATAGATCTTGGTGACACGTAGGAAAATTTTGAATTTCTGCTATGTTACCCTACAGTGGCATCATGAGCTAGGTCTATTGCGTAGATTCTTTGCACGAGTAGAACACAAAGTAGTTGTGGGCGTTGATGTTGTTCAATATGCTTACCGTTACTAGTCCAATCTTGTTTCGACGGTATTGTGGGATGAAGCGGCCCGGACCGACCTTACACGTACTCTTACGTGAGACAGGTTCCACCGATTGACATGCACTTGGTGCATAAGGTGGCTAGCGGGTGCCAGTCTCTCCCACTTTAGTCGGAACGGATTCGATGAAAAGGGTCCTTATGAAGGGTAAATAGCAATTGCCATATCACGTTGTGGTCTTGCGTAGGTAAGAAACGTTCTTGCTAGAAACCCATAGCAGCCACGTAAAACATGCAACAACAATTAGAGGACGTCTAACTTGTTTTTGCAGGGTATGCTTTGTGATGTGATATGGCCAAGAAGAATGTGATGAATGATATGTGATGTATGAGATTGATCATGTTCTTGTAATAGGAATCACGACTTGCATGTCGATGAGTATGACAACCGGCAGGAGCCATAGGAGTTGTCTTTATTTATTGTATGACCTGCGTGTCATTGAAGAACGCCATGTAACTACTTTACTTTATTGCTAAACGCGTTAGTCATAGAAGTAGAAGTAGTCGTTGGCGTGACAACTTCATGAAGACACGATGATGGAGATCATGATGATGGAGATCATGATGATGGAGATCATGGTGTCGTGCCGGTGACGATGATGATCATGGAGCCTCGAAGATGAAGATCAAAAGGAGCAAAATGATATTGGCCATATCATGTCACTATTTGATTGCATGTGATGTTTATCATGTTTATGCATCTTGTTTGCTTAGGACGACGGTAGTAAATAAGATGATCCCTTACAAAATTTCAAGAAGTGTTCTCCCCTAACTGTGCACCGTTGCTACAGTTCGTCGCTTCTAAGCACCACATGATGATCGGGTGTGATGGATTCTTACGTTCACATACAACGGGTGTAAGACAGTTTTACACAGCGAAAACACTTAGGGTTAACTTGACGAGCCTAGCATGTGCAGACATGGCCTCGGAACACGGAGACCGAAAGGTCGAGCATGAGTCGTATGGTAGATACGATCAACATGAAGATGTTCACCGATGATGACTAGTCCGTCTCACGTGATGATCGGACACGGCCTAGTTGACTCGGATCATGTGATCACTTAGATGACCAGAGGGATGTCTATCTAAGTGGGAGTTCATAAGATGAACTTAATTATCCTGAACATATTCAAAAGACCTTTTGCAAATTATGTCGTAAGCTCGCGCTTTAGTTCCACTGTTTAGATATGTTCCTAGAGAAAATATAGTTGAAAGTTGATAGTAGCGATTATGCGATCAGTAGAAAGCTTATGTCCTTAACGCACCGCTCAGTGTGCTGAACCCCAACATCGTTTGTCGATGTTGCGAACATCGGACATACACGTTTTGATAACTACGTGATAGTTCAATTAAATGGTTTAAGTAGAGGCACCAAAGACGTTTTCGAAACGTCGCGGAACATATGAGATGTTTCGAGGGCTGAAATTGGGATTTCAGGCTCGTGCCCACGTCAAGAGGTATAAGACCTCCGACGATTTTCTTAGCCTGCAAACTAAGGGAGAAAATCTCAATCGTTGAGCTTGTGCTCAGATTGTCTGAGCACAACAATCACTTGAATCGAGTGGGAGTTGATCCTCCAGATGAGATAGTGATGTTTCCCCAAAGTCATTGCCACCAAGCTGCTAGAGCTTCGTGATTAACTATAACATATCAGGGATAGATATGATGATCCTTGAAATATTCATGATGTTTGATACCGTGAAAGTAGAAATCAAGAAGGAGCATCAATTGTTGATGGTTGGTGAAACCACTAGTTTCAAGAAGGGCAAGGGAACAAAGGGATACTTCATGAAACGGCAATTCAGCTACTGCTCTAGTGAAGAAACCCAAGGTTGAACCCAAACCCGAGACTAAGTGCTTCTGTAATAAGGGGAACAACCACTGGAGCAGCATTAACCTAGATACTTGGTAGATGAGAAGGCTGGCAAGGTCGATAGAAGTATATTGGATATACATTATGTTAATGTGTACTTTACTAGTACTCCTAGTAGCACCAGGGTATTGGATACCGGTTCGGTTGCTAAGTGTTAGTAACTCGAAATAAAAGCTACGGAATAAACGGAGACTAGCTAAAGGTGAGCTGACGATATATGTTGGAAGTGTTTCCAAGGTTGATATGATCAAGCATTGCACGCTCCCTCTACCACCAAGATTGGTGTTTGCGTTGAGCATAGACATGATTGGATTATGTCTATCGCAATACGGTTATTCATTTAAGGAGAATAATGGTTACTCTATTTTTGAATAATACCTTCAATGGTCTTGCACCTAAAGGAATGGTTTATTGAATCTCGGTCATAGTGATACACATTTTCATGCCAAAAGATATAAGATAGTAATGATAGTACCACTTACTTGTGGCACTGCCATGTAAGTCATAATGGTATAAAACGCATGAAGAAGCTCCATGTTGATGGATCTTTGGACTCACTCGTTTTTGAAAAGTTTGAGACATGCGAACCATGTCTATTGGTGTATATGCATGAAGAAACTCCATGCAAATGGATCGTTCGGACTCACTTGATTTTGAATCACTTGAGATATGCAAATCATACCACATGGGCAAGATGACTGAAAAGCCTCATTTTCAGTAAGATGGAACAAGATAGCAACTTGTTGGAAGTAACACATTTTGATGTGTGCAGTCGAATGAGTGCTGAGGCATGCAGTGAATATCATTATGTTCTTACTTCACAGATGATTCGAGTAAATGTTGAGTATATTTACTTGATGAAACACAAGTCTGAATTATTGAATGGTTCAAGTAATTTCAGAGTGAAGTAGCAGATCATTGTGACAAGAGGATAAAATGTCTATGATATGATCATAGAGATGAATATCTGAGTTACGAGTTTTGGCACACAATTAAGACATTGTGGAAATTGTTTCGCAATTAATACCGCCTGGAACACCATAATGTGATGGTGTGTCCGAACATCATAGTTGCACCCTATTGGATATGGTGCGTACCATGATGTCTCTTATCGAATTACCACTATCGTTCATGGGTTAGGCATTAGAGACAACCACATTCACTTTAAATAGGGCACCACGTAATTCCGATGAGATGACACCGTATGAATTATGGTTTAGAGAAACCTAAGTTGTCGTTTCTTAAAAGTTTGGGGCTGCGACGCTTATATGGAAAAGTTTCAGGTTGATAAGCTCGAACCCAAAGCGGATAAAATGCATCTTCATAGGAAACCCAAAACAGTTGGGTATACCTCCTAATTCAGATCCGAAAGCAATATGGATTGTTTCTAGAATCGGGTCCTTTCTCGAGGAAAAGTTTCTCTCGAAAGAATTGAGTGGGAGGATGGTGGAGACTTGATGAGGTTATTGAACCGTCTCTTCAACTAGTGTGTGACAGGGCACAGGGAGTTGTTCCTGTGGCACCTACACCAATTGAAGTGGAAGCTTATGATATTGATCATGAAACTTCGGATCAAGTCACTCCCAAACCTCGTAGGATGACAAGGATGCGTACTACTTCAGAGTGGTACGTAATCCTGTCTTGAAGGTCATGTTGCTAGACAACAATGAACCTACGAGCTATGGAGAAGCGATGGTGGGCCCGGATTCCGATAAATGGCTTGAGGCCATAAAATCCGAGAGAGGATCCATGTATGAAAACAAAGTGAGACTTTGGCAGAATGGCTCGATGGTCGTAAGGCAAATGAGTACGGATGGATTTTAAAAGGAAGACAGACAATGATGGTAAGAATTACCATTAAGAAAGCTCGACTTGTCGTTAAGATGTTTTCCGACAAGTTCAAGGAGTTGACTACGATGAGATTTTCTCACTCGTAGCGATGCTAAGAGTCTGTTGGAATTATATTAGCGATTACTGCATTATTTATGAAATCTTGCAGATAGGATGTCAAAACATTGTTTCCTCGACGATTTTCTTGAGGAAAGGTTGTATGTGATACAACCGGAAGGTTTTGTCAATCCCGAAAGATGCTAATAAGTATGCAAAGCTCCAGCAATCCTTCTAAGGACTGGAGTGAGCATCTCGGAGTTGGAATGTATGCTTTGATGATGATCAAAGATTTTGGGTTTGTACAAAGTTTATGAGAAACTTGTATTTCCAAAGAAGTGAGTGGGAGCACTATAGAATTTCTGATGAGTATATGTTGTTGACATATTGTTGATCAGAAATGACGTAGAATTTCTGGAAAGCATATAGGGTTATTTTGAAAGTGTTTTTCAATGGAAAGCCTGGATTAAGCTACTTGAACATTGAGCATCAAGATCTATAAGGATAGATCAAAATGCTTAATAATACTTTCAAATGAGCACATACCTTGACATGATCTTGAAGGTGTTCAAGATGGACCAGTCAAAGAAGGAGTTCTTGCCTGAGTTGTAAGGTACGAAGTTAAGACTTAAAGCTCGACCTCGGCAGAATAGAGAGAAAGGACGAAGGTCGTCCCCTATGCTTAAGACATAGGCTCTACAGTATGCCATGCTGAGTACCGCACCTGAAGTGTGCCTTGCCATGAGTCAGTCAAGGGGTACAAGAGTGATCCATGAATGGATCACAGACAGCGGTCAAAGTTATCCTTGGTAACTAGTGGACTAAGGAATTTTCTCGATTATGGAGGTGGTAAAAGAGTTCGTCGTAAAGGTTACGTCGATGCAAGCTTAACACCTATCCGGATAGCTCTAAGAAGAGATACCGGATACGTATTATGGGGCAACAATTTAGAATAGCTCCAAGTAGAACAGTTATTTGGAATAGCTCCAAATAGAGCGTGGTAGCTACATCTAGGAGATGACATAGAGATTTGTAAAGCACACACGGATCTGAAAGGTTCGGACCCGTTGACTAAAACCTCTCTCACAAGCAACATGATCAAACCTAAAACTCTTGGGTATTAGTCACATGGCGATGTGACCTGTGAGTGTTAATCACATGGCGATGTGAACTAGATTATTGACTCTAGTGCAAGTGGGAGACTGTTGGAAATATGCCCTAGAGGCAATAATAAAAGTGTTATTATTATATTTCCTTGTTCATGATAATTGTCTTTTATTCATGCTATAACTGTATTATCCGGAAATCGTAATACACGTGTGAATACATAGACCACAATATGTCCCTAGTGAGCCTCTAGTTGACTAGCTCGTTGTGATCAACAGATAGTCATGGTTTCCTGGCTATGGACATTGGATGTCGTTGATAACGGGATCACATCATTAGGAGAATGATGTGATGGACAAGACCCAATCCTAAGCCTAGCACAAAGATCGTGTAGTTCGTTTGCTAGAGCTTTGCCAATGTCAAGTATCTCTTCCTTTGACCATGAGAGCGTGTAACTCCTGGATACCGTAGAAGTGCTTTGGGTGTATCAAACGTCACAACGTAACTGGCTGACTATAAAGGTGCACTACAGGTATCTCCGAAAGTATCTATTGTTTTATGCGGATCGAGACTGGGATTTGTCACTCCGTGTAAACGGAGAGGTATCTCTGGGCCCACTCGGTAGGACATCATCATATGCGCAATGTGACCAAGGAGTTGATCACGGGATGATGTGTTACGGAACGAGTAAAGTGACTTGCCGGTAACGAGATTGAACAAGGTATTGGATACCGACGATCGAATCTCGGGCAAGTAACATACCGATAGACAAAGGGAATTGAATACGTGATTGATTAAGTCCTTGACATCGTGGTTCATCCGATGAGATCATCGTGGAACATGTGGGAGCCATCATGGGTATCCAGATCCCGCTGTTGGTTATTGACCGGAGAAAGTCTCGGTCATGTCTACATGTCTCCCGAACCCGTAGGGTCTACACACTTAAGGTTCGATGACGCTAGGGTTATAAAGGAAGTTTGTATGTGGTTACCGAATGTTGTTCGGAGTCCCGGATGAGATCCCGGACGTCACGAGGAGTTCCGGAATGGTCCGGATGTAAAGATTTATATATGGGAAGTCCTATTTTGGCCACCGGAAAATGTTCGGGATTTTTCGATATTGTACCGAGAAGGTTCTAGAAGGTTCCGGAGTGGGGCCCACCTGCATGGGGGGGACCACATGAACGTGGGTAGTGGGGGCAAGGCCCCACACCCCTGGTCAAGGCGCACCAAGATCCCCCTTAGAAGGAATAAGATCATATCCCGAAGGGATAAGATCAAGATCCCTAAAAAAGGGGGATAACAATCGGTGGGGAAGGAAATGATGGGATTTCTTTCCTCCCACCTTGGCCAACGCCCCAATGGACTTGGAGGGCAAGAAACCAGCCCCTCCACCCCTATATATAGTGGGGAGGCGCATGGGAGCTATAGACGAAGTTCTGGCGCAGCCCTCCCCCTCTCCCAAGTCGTCCTCCTCTCCCGTGGTGCTTGGCGAAGCCCTGCTGGATTGCCACGCTCCTCCATCACCACCACGCCATTGTGCTGCTGTTGGATGGAGTCTTCCTCAACCTCTCCCTCTCTCCTTGCTGGATCAAGGCGTGGGAGACGTCACCGGGCTGTACGTGTGTTGAACGCGGAGGTGCCGTGCGTTCGGTACTTGATCATCGATGATTTGAATCACAACGAGTACGACTTCTTCAACCCCGTTCTCTTGAACGCTTCCGCTTAGCGATCTACAAGGGTATGTAGATGCACTCTCCTTCTACTCGTAGCTGGTTTCTCCATAGATAGATCTTGGTGGCACGTAGGAAAATTTTGAATTTCTGCTACGTTACCCTACACCTTCCCCAGCAAAATAATGATTGAGACGGCGGTACTTGCTGCCCCAATCAGATTGGACAACTTTGATCTTAGTATCAAGCATGCGTTCGACATGTTTCTGAAAGGTGTAGAAAGCTTTTTCCACATCAGACTTGCGTTTTAAAAGGTAAATCCAAGTAAAACGATTGAAATCATCCAAAAAACTCACATAGTACTTAAAACCACCAACAGATGTGATGGTCGGACCCCAAACATCCGAGTGAATAAGCTCAAGATGCGCATGAGTAACATGATTGGAATTATAAAAGGGTAACTGATGTATCTTTGCTCGTTGGCAAGAATCACACACACTAGACTCAAGAGATGGTGCACAAGCAAATTTATTTGATCTAAGTACTAACTCAATGACATTCTTTGCTGGATGACCTAGTCTGCAATGCCAAAGGTCCGGAGAGAGCTTGACACCGGCAAGAGCTCGACGATTACTGGATGAAACAAACGATGACTGGAGGCTTGGCATCGGGTAAAGACCATTGCGGCATCTACCGCGAAGAAGAACCCGCTTCGTTGCTCGGTCCTTAAGATAAAACACATGAGGATGATGTTGGGGAACATAGTAATTTCAAAATTTTCCTACGCACACGCAAGATCATGGTGATGCATAGCAACGAGAGGGGAGAGTGTGATCTACATACCCTTGTAGATCGACAACGGAAGCGTTAGCACAACGTGGTTGATGTAGTCGTACGTCTTCACGGCCCGGCCGATCAAGCACCGAAACTATGGCACCTCCGAGTTCTAGCACACGTTCAGATCGATGACGATCCCCGGACTCCGATCCAGCAAAGTGTTGGGGAAGAGTTCTGTCAGCACGACGGCGTGGTGACGATCTTGATGTACTACCGTCGCAGGGCTTCGCCTAAGCACCGCTACAATATTATCGAGGACTATGGTGGAAGGGGGCACCACACACGACTAAGAATATGATCACGTGGATCAACTTGTGTGTTTAGGGGTGCCCTCTGCCTCCGTATATAAAGGATCAAAGGGGGGGGGTGCGGCCGGCCAGGAGAGGGCGCGCCAGGAGGAGTCCTACTCCCTCCGGGAGTAGGATTCCCCCCTTTCCTAGTTGGAATAGGATTCGGGAGGGGGGAAAGGGGAGAGAGAGAAGGAAGGGGGGCGCCGGCCCCCTCTCCTTGTCCTATTCGGACTAGGGGGGGAGGGGCGCGCGGCCCAGCCCTGGCCACCTCTCCTCTCTTCCACTAAAGCCCACTAAGGCCCATATACCTCCCAGGGGGTTCCGGTAACCTCCCGGTACTCCGGTAAAATCCCGATTTCACCCGGAACACTTCTTATATCCAAATATAGGCTTCCAATATATCAATCTTTATGTCTCGACCATTTCGAGACTCCTCGTCATGTCCGTGATCACATCCGGGACTCCGAACAAACTTCGGTACATCAAAATGCATAAACTCATAATATAACTATCATCGAAACCTTAAGCGTGCGGACCCTACGGGTTCGAGAACAATGTAGACATGACCGAGACCGAGACACGTCTCCGGTTAATAACCAATAGCGGAACATGGATGCTCATATTGGCTCCCACATATTCTACGAAGATCTTTATCGGTCAGACCGCATAACAACATACGTTGTTCTCTTTGTCATCGGTATGTTACTTACCCGAGATTCGATCGTCGGTATCTCAATACCTAGTTCAATCTCGTTACCAGCAAGTCTCTTTACTCGTTCCGTAATACATCATCTCACAACTAACTCATTAGTTGAAATGCTTGCAAGGCTTATGTGATGTGCATTACCGAGAGGGCCCAGAGATACCTCTCCGACAATCGGAGTGACAAATCCTAATCTTGAAATACGCCAACCCAACATGTACCTTTGGAGACACCTGTAGAGCACCTTTATAATCACCCAGTTACGTTGTGACGTTTGGTAGCACACAAAGTGTTCCTCCGGCAAACAGGAGTTGCATAATCTCATAGTCATAGGAACATGTATAAGTCATGAAGAAAGCAATAGCAACATACTAAACGATCGGGTGCTAAGCTAATGGAATGGGTCATGTCAATCAGATCATTCATCCAATGATGTGATCCCGTTAATCAAATAACAACTCTTTGTCCATGGTTAGGAAACATAACCATCTTTGATTAACGAGCTAGTCAAGTAGAGGCATACTAGTGATACTCTGTTTGTCTATGTATTCACACATGTATTATGTTTTCGGTTAATACAATTCTAGCATGAATAATAAACATTTATCATGATATAAGGAAATAAATAATAACTTTATTATTGCCTCTAGGGCATATTTCCTTCAGTCTCCCACTTGCACTAGAGTCAATAATCTAGATTACACAGTAATGATTCTAACACCCATGGAGCCTTGGTGCTCATCATGTTTTGCTCGTGGAAGAGGCTTAGTCAACGGGTCTGCTACATTCAGATCCGTATGTATCTTGCAAATCTCTATGTCTCCCACCTGGACTTGATCCCGGATGGAATTGAAGCGTCTCTTGATGTGCTTGGTTCTCTTGTGAAATCTGGATTCCTTTGCCAAGGCAATTGCACCAGTATTGTCACAAAAGATTTTCATTGGACCCGATGCACTAGGTATGACACCTAGATCGGATATGAACTCCTTCATCCAGACTCCTTCATTTGCTGCTTCCGAAGCAGCTATGTATTCCGCTTCACACGTAGATCCCGCCACGACGCTTTGTTTAGAACTGCACCAACTGACAGCTCCACCGTTTAATGTAAACACGTATCCGGTTTGCGATTTAGAATCGTCCGGATCAGTGTCAAAGCTCGCATCAACGTAACCATTTACGATGAGCTCTTTGTCACCTCCATAAATGAGAAACATATCCTTAGTCCTTTTCAGGTATTTCAGGATGTTCTTGACCGCTGTCCAGTGATCCACTCCTGGATTACTTTGGTACCTCCCTGCTAGACTTATAGCAAGGCACACATCAGGTCTGGTACACAGCATTGCATACATGATAGAGCCTATGGCTGAAGCATAGGGAACATCTTTCATTTTCTCTCTATCTTCTGCAGTGGTCGGGCATTGAGTCTTACTCAACTTCACACCTTGTAACACAGGCAAGAACCCTTTCTTTGCTTGATCCATTTTGAACTTCTTCAAAACTTTGTCAAGGTATGTGCTTTGTGAAAGTCCAATTAAGCGTCTTGATCTATCTCTATAGATCTTAATGCCTAATATGTAAGCAGCTTCACCGAGGTCTTTCATTGAAAAACTCTTATTCAAGTATCCCTTTATGCTATCCAGAAATTCTATATCATTTCCAATTAGTAATATGTCATCCACATATAATATCAGAAATGCTACAGAGCTCCCACTCACTTTCTTGTAAATACAGGCTTCTCCAAAAGTCTGTATAAAACCAAATGCTTTGATCACACTATCAAAGCGTTTATTCCAACTCCGAGAGGCTTGCACCAGTCCATAAATGGATCGCTGGAGCTTGCACACTTTGTTAGCTCCCTTTGGATCGACAAAACCTTCTGGTTGCATCATATACAACTCTTCTTCCAGAAATCCATTCAGGAATGCAGTTTTGACATCCATCTGCCAAATTTCATAATCATAAAATGCGGCAATTGCTAACATGATTCGGACAGACTTAAGCATCGCTACGGGTGAGAAGGTCTCATCGTAGTCAATCCCTTGAACTTGTCGAAAACCTTTTGCGACAAGTCGAGCTTTGTAGACAGTAATATTACCGTCAGCGTCAGTCTTCTTCTTGAAGATCCATTTATTCTCAATTGCTTGCCGATCATTGGGCAAGTCAACCAAAGTCCATACTTTGTTCTCATACATGGATCCTATCTCAGATTTCATGGCTTCAAGCCATTTTGCGGAATCTGGGCTCACCATCGCTTCTTCATAGTTCGTAGGTTCATCATGATCTAGTAGCATGACTTCCAGAACAGGATTACCGTACCACTCTGGTGCGGATCTCACTCTGGTTGATCTACGAGGTTCAGTAGTATCTTGTTCTGAAGTTTCATGATCATTATCATTAGCTTCCTCACTAATTGGTGTAGGTGTCACAGAAACAGGTTTCTGTGATGTACTACTTTCCAATAAGGGAGTAGGTACAGTTACCTCGTCAAGTTCTACTTTCCTCCCACTCACTTCTTTCGAGAGAAACTCCTTCTCCAGAAAGTTTCCGAATTTAGCAACAAAAGTCTTGCCTTCGGATCTGTGATAGAAGGTGTATCCAATAGTTTCCTTTGGATATCCTATGAAGACACATTTCTCCGATTTGGGTTCGAGCTTATCAGGTTGAAGCTTTTTCACATAAGCATCGCAGCCCCAAACTTTCAGAAACGACAACTTTGGTTTCTTGCCAAACCACAGTTCATAAGGCGTCGTCTCAACGGATTTTGATGGTGCCCTATTTAACGTGAATGCGGCCGTCTCTAGAGCGTATCCCCAAAATGATAGCGGTAAATCAGTAAGAGACATCATAGATCGCACCATATCTAGTAAAGTACGATTACGACGTTCGGACACACCATTACGCTGTGGTGTTCCGGGTGGCGTGAGTTGCGAAACTATTCCACATTGTTTCAAATGTACACCAAACTCGTAACTCAAATATTCTCCTCCACGATCAGATCGTAGGAATTTTATTTTCTTGTTACGATGATTTTCAACTTCACTCTGAAATTCTTTGAACTTTTCAAACGTTTCAGACTTGTGTTTCATTAAGTAGATATACCCATATCTGCTTAAGTCATCTGTGAAGGTGAGAAAATAACGATATCCGCCACGAGCCTCGACATTCATCGGACCACATACATCTGTATGTATGATTTCTAACAAATCTGTTGCTCTCTCCATAGTACCGGAGAACGGTGTTTTTGTCATCTTACCCATAAGGCACGGTTCGCAAGTACCAAGTGATTCATAATCAAGTGGTTCCAAAAGCCCATCAGTATGGAGTTTCTTCATGCGCTTTATACCGATATGACCCAAACGGCAGTGCCACAAATAAGTTGCACTATCATTATCAACTCTGCATCTTTTGGTTTCAACACTATGAATATGTGTGTCACTACTATCGAGATTTAATAAGAATAGACCACTCCTTAAGGGTGCATGACCATAAAAGATATTACTCATGTAAATAGAACAACCATTATTCTCTGATTTAAATGAATAACCGTCTCGCATCAAACAAGATCCAGATATAATGTTCATGCTTAACGCTGGCACCAAATAACAATTATTTAGGTCTAATATTAATCCCGAAGGTAGATGTAGAGGTAGCGTGCCGACTGCGATCACATCGACTTTGGAACCATTTCCCACGCGCATCGTCACCTCGTCCTTAGCCAATCTTCGCTTAATCCGTAGTCCCTGTTTCGAGTTGCAAATATTAGCAACAGAACCAGTATCAAATACCCAGGTGCTACTGCGAGCATTAGTAAGGTACACATCAATAACATGTATATCACATATACCTTTGTTCACCTTGCCATCCTTCTTATCCGCCAAATACTTGAGGCAGTTCCGCTTCCAGTGACCAGTCTGCTTGCAGTAGAAGCACTCAGTTTCAGGCTTAGGTCCAGGTTTGGGTTTCTTCTCTTGAGTAGCAACTTGCTTGCTGTTCTTTTTGAAGTTCCCCTTCTTCTTCCTTTGCCCTTTTTCTTGAAACTAGTGGTCTTGTTGACCATCAACACTTGATGCTCCTTCTTGATTTCTACCTCCGCAGCTTTCAGCATTGCGAAGAGCTCGGGAATAGTCTTATTCATCCCTTGCATATTATAGTTCATCACGAAGCTCTTGTAGCTTGGTGGCAGTGATTGGAGAATTCTGTCAATGACGCAATCATCTGGAAGATTAACTCCCAATTGAATCAAGTGATTATTATACCCAGACATTTTGAGTATATGCTCACTGACAGAACTGTTCTCCTCCATCTTGCAGCTATAGAACTTATTGGAGACTTCATATCTCTCAATCCGGGCATTTGCTTGAAATATTAACTTCAACTCCTGGAACATCTCATATGCTCCATGACGTTCAAAACGTCGTTGAAGTCCCGATTCTAAGCCGTAAAGCATGGCACACTGAACTATCGAGTAGTCATCAGCTTTGCTCTGCCAGACGTTCATAACATCTGGTGTTGCTCCAGCAGCAGGCCTGGCACCCAGCGGTGCTTCCAGGACGTAATTCTTCTGTGCAGCAATGAGGATAATCCTCAAGTTACGGACCCAGTCCGTGTAATTGCTACCATCATCTTTCAACTTTGCTTTCTCAAGGAACGCATTAAAATTCAACGGAACAACAGCACGGGCCATCTATCTACAATCAAACATAAATAAGCAAGATACTATCAGGTACTAAGTTCATGATAAATTTAGGTTCAATTAATCATATTACTTAAAGAACTCCCACTTAGATAGACATCCCTCTAATCCTCTAAGTGATTACGTGATCCAAATCAACTAAACCATGTCCGATCATCACGTGAGATGGAGTAGTTTCATTGGTGAACATCACTATGTTGATCATATCTACTATATGATTCACGCTCGACCTTTCGGTCTCCGTGTTCCGAGGCCATATCTGTATATGCTTGGCTCGTCAAGTATAACCTGAGTATTCCGCGTGTGCAACTGTTTTGCACCCGTTGTATTTGAACGTAGAGCCTATCACACCCGATCATCACGTGGTGTCTCAGCACGAAGAACTTTCGCAACGGTGCATACTCAGGGAGAACACTTCTTGATAATTAGTGAGAGATCATCTTATAATGCTACCGTCAATCAAAGCAAGATAAGATGCATAAAAGATAAACATCACATGCAATCAATATAAGTGATATGATATGGCCATCATCATCTTGTGCTTGTGATCTCCATCTTCGAAGCACCGTCGTGATCACCATCGTCACCGGCGCGACACCTTGATCTCCATCGTAGCATCGTTGTCGTCTCGCCAATCTTATGCTTCCACGACTATCGCTACCGCTTAGTGATAAAGTAAAGCATTACAGCGCGATTGCATTGCATACAATAAAGCGACAACCATATGGCTCCTGCCAGTTGCCGATAACTCGGTTACAAAACATGATCATCTCATACAATAAAATTTAGCATCATGTCTTGACCATATCACATCACAACATGCCCTGCAAAAACAAGTTAGACGTCCTCTACTTTGTTGTTGCAAGTTTTACGTGGCTGCTACGGGCTTAAGCAAGAACCAATCTTACCTACGCATCAAAACCACAACGATAGTTTGTCAAGTTGGTGCTGTTTTAACCTTCGCAAGGACCGGGCGTAGCCACACTCGGTTCAACTAAAGTTGGAGAAACTGTCACCCGCTAGCCACCTTTGTGCAAAGCACGTCGGGAGAACCGGTCTCGCGTAAGCGTACGCGTAATGTCGGTCCGGGCCGCTTCGTCCAACAATACCGCCGAACCAAAGTATGACATGCTGGTAAGCAGTATGACTTATATCGCCCACAACTCACTTGTGTTCTACTCGTGCATATAACATCAACATATAAAACCTAGGCTCGGATGCCACTGTTGGGTTTCGTAGTAATTTCAAAAAATTCCTACGCACACGCAAGATCATGGTGATGCATAGCAACGAGAGGGGGAGTATGATCTACATACCTAGTAGATCGACAACGGAAGCGTTTGGTTGATGTAGTCGTACATCTCCATGATCCGACCGATCAAGCACCGAAACTACGGCACCTCCGAGTTCTAGCACACGTTCAGCTCGATGACGATCCCGGACTCCGATCCAGCAAAGTGTCGGGGAAGAGTTCCGTCAGCACGACGGCGTGGTGACGATCTTGACGTACTACTGTTGCAGGGCTTCGCCTAAGCACCGCTACAATATTATCGAGGACTATGGTGGCTGGGGCGCCGCACACGGCTAAGGAATAGATCACGTGGATCAACTTGTGTGTCTCTGGGGTGCCCCTGCCTCTGTATATAAAGGACTAAAGGGGGGAAGGCCGGCCGGCCAAGGAGGGCGCGCCAGGAGAGTCCTACTCCCTCTAGGAGTAGGATCCCCCCCAATCCTAGTTGGAATAGGATTTGCGGAGGGGGGAAAAGAGAGAGAGAGGGGGCCGACCCCCTCTCCTTGTCCTATTCGGACCAAGGGAGGGGAGGGGCGCGCGGCCCATGTAGGGCTGCCTCTTCTCTTTTCCACTAAGGCCCATCATGGCCCATTTAGCTCCCGGGGGGTTCCAGTAACCTCCCGGTACTCCGGTAAAATCCCGATTTCACCCGGAACACTTCTGGTATCCAAACATAGGCTTCCAATATATCAATCTTTATGTCTCGACCATTTCGAGACTACTCGTCATGTCCGTGATCACATTCGGGACTCCGAACAAACTTCCGTACATCAAAATGCATAAACTCATAATATAACTGTCATTGTAAACCTTAAGCGTGCGGACCCTACGGGTTCGAGAACAATGTAGACATGACCGAGACATGTCTCCGGTCAATAACCAATAGCGGAACCTGGATGCTCATATTGGCTCCTACATATTCTACGAAGATCTTTATCGGTCAGACCGCATAACAACATACGTTGTTCCCTTTGTCATCGGTATGTTACTTGCCCGAGATTCGATCGTCGGTATCTCAATACCTAGTTCAATCTCGTTACCGGCAAGTCTCTTTACTCGTTCCGTAATACATCATCTCACAACTAACTCATTAGTTGCAATGCTTGCAAGGCTTATGTGATGTGCATTACCGAGAGGGCCCAGAGATACCTCTCCGACAATCGGAGTGACAAATCCTAATCTCGAAATACGCCAACCCAACATGTACCTTTGGAGACACCTGTAGAGCACCTTTATAATCACCCAGTTACGTTGTGACGTTTGGTAGCACACAAAGTGTTCCTCCGGCAAATGGGAGTTGCATAATCTCATAGTCATAGGAACATGTATAAGTCATGAAGAAAGCAATAGCAACATACTAAACGATCAGGTGCTAAGCTAATGGAATGGGTCATGTCAATCAGATCATTCATCCAATGATGTGATCCCGTTAATCAAATAACAACTCTTTGTCCATAGTTAGGAAACATAACCATCTTTGATTAACGAGCTAGTCAAGTAGAGGCATACTAGTGACACTCTGTTTGTCTATGTATTCACACATGTATTATGTTTCCGGTTAATACAATTCTAGCATGAATAATAAACATTTATCATGATATAAGGAAATAAATAATAACTTTATTATTGCCTCTAGGGCATATTTCCTTCAGATGAAATTCAGCAAAGGCATCATTGTCATAAACCAATCGATAAACAGAGAGAAGATGTTTGTTAACATTGGGAACATGCAAAATATTGCGGAGATGAATTGGTTTAGATGAGCTAGATATAGATGAATGACCAACATGTGAGATAGACAAACCGGTTTCATTCGCGACGTGCACCTTGTCCTTCCCGTCGTAGCGCTTGTGGATGGCGAGGCGATCAAGATCGTCAGGTGGTCGGTCGCCCTTGTGTCTGCATACCAGTCGGTGTCGACAATGTAGGATCCCGTGTTGGCCGCGTTGCCGGAGCGCTCGCGATGATCTTCAAGCTAGAACACATGGTTGAAGCAATTGCGGCAGTGGAGCATGTCATGGCCAAACTTGCTGCAGACCTAACACCTCAGGTTGCTTCGGCCATTGCTACGGCCCTGTCCACCACGGCCACGATTGCTGCTGATGCTGTTGTTGCCAACCTGTCCACCCTGGTTGCCACGGCTAGCACCGCGACCATCAGAATTGCGGGTGGCTACGTTGGCCGAGGAGTGGATCTCGCCGATGGCGTCCTGCTGCTCGTGGCGGAGTTCAGCGCTAAGGAGGAGCGCGTAGAAGCTGTTGAGGCTGATGTAGTCGTCGCGCACCGTGACCGACGCGACCAATGGCTCAAACTCGGGACCTAGTCCGGCGAGTATGTAGCCAAGCACCTCTTCATCATTGAGTGGATTTTCGATGGACGCCATGGCATCGGCGAAGCCCCGCATCTTCTGGTAGTACTCCGAGGCGGTGAGGTCCTTCTTCTTCAGATTGGAGAGCTGGTAGCGCAGCTGCATGACACGGACACGATTCTGTGAGGCAAACATGTCATGGAGAGAGGTCTAGACCTGTTCAGACATGTGAAGCTGGGTCATCTGGCCAAGGATGTCCTCGGTCATGGAGCTAAGCAGAGCGATCATCACCAGCTGGTCCAGCTGGAATCACCGAAGTAATGCCGGATTGGCCACCTCCTTGGCTGCATCACTGGTGCCCTCCATGATGGTCTGTGGTGGCGCCGTGTCGGAACCGAGGACATAGCCGAACAGACCGTTTGATGCGAGAGCAGGAACAACCTTCGTCTTCCATAGCAGGAAGTTGTCTCTTGTGAGATGTAGGGTGATGAGGTTTTCGATTGAGGTGGTCATGGGTGCGATAGAGGAGCTGGAACCAGTGGCGAGGGTGCCAACGGCGGTTGTGGTGAGCGCGCCGACAGTGTTGGAGAGGAGGCCAGGGGAGATGCCGGCCATGGTGGGAGGAGACGGGATCTTGTTGCTCTGATACCAAGTCAGGAAGAATGATTTGCCGTGAACTACCTCGTAGGGCTGGCCATGTATTTATATTCAGGCGATAAGCATCGCATGGAGTTGTCACAACAGAATTACAGAATCGTAACTACAAGATATACATGGCGTGCTATACAAGGATATGCACCAATACGGTCAACCTGAGCTAACTTAATCTACACAGTTGTTTAACATTAATAATTTACTTTCTCTATTTACTGAAATTTGAATTTATGTATTACCATGTAAAAAATAGTGCAAGCAGAAAATTCAGTTAAAATGTACCACCATGTACACTGGAAGTTACACATTACAGAAAGTTACAAAAAATGAAACAAAACACTAAAAATTACAGTGCAAGATAGACTAATGTACACTGTAACTACAGATGACTAAAATTGCATTTACACTGGGCTACAAATGAAGTTAAACTAAAAATCCACTCAAATTTACACTCTAAACCACTGTTACTTAACCGAAAGAAAATGTGTCCACCAACTATACATCACGAGACTCAACTGACCAGGAGATTCAGCATAGGCAACCATACATATATCAAAAACAGGCTCTGGCGGCAAGCGGGTGCAATTCAATTAGAGAGCCCGTTTTGGGACCCACCGTGAGGAGTTAGCACATGAGTTTCTAGGTTGCCGAATTGCCTTCCCCTCGACTTCGCCTCTCCCTCTGGACAAAGAGTTCAATCAAACCACAACGTACGGTTGGGGAGAAGCAAGCAGGGGATGGGGGGCGGGGTAGAACCGGACGCCTCACCACCAGAACGCCTCGAGAGGTCGACAAGTGAGATCTCCAACCAAAATCGCCATGGCTCTCTGCCTCCGAGCTCTCGCCCCTGGAAATGGGGAAGGGAACTGACAAAGGCAGCTACGGGAGGAGAAAATGAAGAAAACCAACAGAAAAATGAGACCGCCTGAGATCAGGAGACGTGACCCGCGAAAATAACGGTTCTCCAGGCTGGTTTGCGGGGCCGATAAGAACCGAACAGATCGAGAGCTAAAAAAACATACCTACACGAATCTTAACACAGGAATCGAACGGACAAAAAAATGAATGAAGACGAATTAATTTCATCCGACTGAAAATTAGCAAAACCGTTGATAAATATTCAAAGAATTAAAAGATGTACCAGAGAAAAATCAAACTAAGATAATACAGAAGAAAACAATTTGGAAAATAAATATGGTCAATGAAAATAATTAAACAAAGGCTAGAAAATAAATTAAAACAATTATTTGTCCAAAATTCTTAAATAAAATTTTCACCAGATTAGAAAATATTCAGAAATGAATTTGGAGCTAGTATGTAGTTTGGAGAAAAATCAAATTAAAAATAGTTTTGAGTTTAGAGAGATAATAGAAATAAATAAAAAGAAAAACCTAGCTAACCTAAACCTAACCGCGCGGCCTCTCTCTCTCTCTCTCTCTCCGGCTGACAAATGAACTCCACTCGTCAGCTTCACCATGAAACTTGTGCCCATGAGCCCTTCCCACGACACCGCAACGGCCGCCACTTCCCACGACACGCACTTCGTCCATGATGCAGCCCCAAGCCCCCCGATCCACTCTATTTAAACCCATGGAGGTCCTCTCTCATTTCCCCCTTCTCCCGCACCTTGAGCACCACCAGGCTGCTCGGATTTGAGCTCGCAACTCCGCCGCTCCAGCTGCCGTCTCTGGTCGAATTCCGGCGGAGCGCGCCACCTCTCTCCATGCTGTCAGCACTGCTGCCACCACCATGACCCAACATCTCACCTGGACCCCCTCTGCCCGACCAGCTCTTCCTCAGAGCGCAGCCACTGTGTCACAACCCTAGCTTAGTCTTGATTATGATTGCATAACCATCATGCATCATATTTAAATTTCTGGAATTTGAATTGGGGAAAAAATCTGAAGCCTCAAAACTTAAATGAAAAAAGGGAGCTATATATCAGACCAAAACTTAGGAACATTTTAAAGATTTATTTTTGGGACTTTGGATTTAAATCAATAACATATTTGAGTTGGATTTATTTCTCTTATACAAGAAATAAAGTTCAAATATTTGTAAGTTTGCATGTGACCTTGGACTAATATTTACAAAAAGTTTATAAATGCTTTTATGCTTCAAATAAAATCAAACAAATAAAACAAGAAAAAAATAGAAAGAAAAAGGAAAGGGCAAAAGCATACCTAGAAGCCCACTGGCCAACCCAGCCCAGCAGGGGCAAGGTCGTCTTCTAACTCTTGCCAAAAGGCAGAGGAGAAGCGAAGCATGCCGCCCGCACGTGCGCGCCACGCCGGCAGCAGCCTGCCTGCTTCCCCGGCCAGCGCGACGAGCGGGATAGGATCCACTCCGTCGTCTGGATCCCGCTGACCCCCTCACTCACTCTCCCTCTCGCTCCCTCGCTCTCCCCCTCATGGCCGAAGCCGCCATGGCCGTACCACCGTGACGACCACATCCACTGCCGTTCCGTCGCCATCTCATCGTGTCCGGCAGCTCCAATGCGTCTCCCAAACTTCTATGAGCAAGACCATAAGCAGAGGAGCACCACACCGACGACATCGAGCTTGTCTTCGTCGCCGGTGCCCGAGGCCTCTCGCCATCGCAGAAGGTTCCCCGAGCCCTCTGAGCGTTCCTACGACCCCTACCTGAGCCCTACCTCCTTCCCCTCTTCTAAATCTCACGAATGCATGCTCTAGCCACTGTCCCCATGAGAATCAAGAGCTTGTTGCCGCCGGCCATCACACCGCCATGGCTAGAGCAAGTGAAGCTCGCTTACGATCACACTAACATGCTTCGCACGCTCCCAGGAATCCACAGTAGCCTTTCGCTCGTCCTACCATGCAGCGTAGAATCTTTTCTGCCATGCCCGAGCTTTGGCCACCACCAAGGTCATCATGGCCATCGTCTCCAGCCACCTCGTAGCCTCCCGTGTGCTCCCCTAGATGCGTGCGAGGATGGGATTCCCTCTGGTGCTTCCAGCGCATCCAGCTGACGCCCCATAGCGCCATCCTGATGGGACTCTGCCATGCGGGAAAATGGTCGGCGGCTAATTGCCAGCGCAGCCGAAATGGCACCGTCATTAGCACTAGTGATGGGGCTAACTAACCTCTTGTAAATGACAATTGGTACCCACGTCCTAATTATATAGCTAATTTAGTTTAGATTTAAATTAAACCCTATTTAACTCTCTGTTTCAATGACAACTGGGTCCGACCGGTCAGGTTTGACTTGGACGGCTCCATTGACTGCCGATGTCACTCTAACGCACAACTCACGCAGTAAATTATATCTGGAATTTGAAATAGTTTAGAAATGATTTATTAATTCCAGACATTATTTGAAACTTCTAAAATTGATAAAAATTCAACCATTACTCATATTGAAATAAATTATATATATGAAACATTATCAGAAAATTGTGAAGAATCTGTTTATGGTATTTTCATGCATGTTTGGACAAGTTAAGCTCACCGAATAGGACAAATGATAATTAGGGAAATTTGATAATTAACATTTGGAGTTGGAATGTGATCTTGTTTGAATTTCCACTTCAATTAAATTGGCTAAATATTGCATTAGGTCAATTCAGCACCTTAACATGACATGTCATCCACTTGCACTACAAAAAAAGACACATCCGTGACATTTTGGGCCGCATGAATTTTTTTTTCTGTCATGCTTATGACACTTCTGTGACGATAATTGTGACAAAACCCGGTATCATCGTAGATGTGTTGGGGTCCTACTTCTATGAGAAAAAAACATGACATAAAATGGGCTTTTCGTCCTGGGCGGGCCGGAGACGCAGCTGCATGACATTCTTTGAGCCGTCCATGACGAAAAAAAACCATGGTAGAAACGAGGGCGAGGAAAATATCGGGGGAGTTCCCGGTAATGGTGGGTGGTCGGGGGCCGAGCGATGCGCGTTTCTCTCGTACGTACGCGCATGTGTGCGAGGTGTTGGGCTCTAACTGAACCCAAGCGATTGCACTGCAGGCTACGCGTTACTGAACCCGAGCGATCAATCGATCCCTTGCTGTTAACCGAACCCGAGTGATTCCTTCGCTACTGCTGCTAACTGAAGCCGATTGATGCTACCTCTGGATGAACAGTCAACATTATTGGGGGCGGGGGGTTGGATGAACAGTTCCCGGTGGGGGGATTGGATGAACAGGACCCCATAGTAGTAGAGGCCGTTGCCGCTGGATGAACAGGACCCCGATCGATCGAGCCGGTGGATGAACAGGACCCCGTGGAGGGGTGGATGAACAGGACCCCGTGGAGGGCTGGATGAACAGGACGACCCCGTGGAGGGCTGGTTGAACAGTAGTCGGTGGAGGGCTGGATGAACAGTAGCCCGTGGAGGGGTGGTTGAACAGGACCCCGTGGAGAGGGCTGGTTGAACAGTAGTCGCGATGGAGGAGGACACAGTGGAGGCTGGATGACAGGAGCCCTGGATGAATAGTCACAGGTGGAGGCTGGAGAAGGTCGACGGTGGATAAACAGTAGCCCGTGGAGGCAGTTGACGGTGGATGAACAATAGCCCGTGGAGGCAGTCGACGGTGGAGATGAACAATATCCCGTGGAGTCCCGTTTTGCGGTACACCACACCCCTCCCGATGAACAGGACCCCCGTTTCAACCGTAGCACTCCAACACAAGTCTGTTTCCTCCTTTTTGTGGTACTCCACACCCCTCCCGATCAACAGGACCCCTTTTCCACTGTAGGAGGTCTGTTTCCTCCATTTTGCAGTACGCCAGACCCCTCTCGATGAACGGGATCCCGTTTCGACCGTGGCCGGTGAACACAAGGCCGTTTCCTCTGTTCTGCAATACGCCAGGGCTCTTTTCCATCGACTATTCCATTCAAGCCGGTAGGCTCCCGATGAACAGCACGCGTTCCGTTGCCTCCCGATGAACACGACGCTGTTTCTCCGTTCCGACCCAATCGGTTCGCTCCCCGATGAACAGGACACCGTTGCTCCCGTCCGTTGCCTCTCCATGTACACAAGCCCTAGCCGTCCGCGAGTACGCACTCAAGACCCCGCCCGTATGTACGTACGTGGCCATATTTTTTGCCCTGTGGCTGTACGTACGTGTACATGACTTAGACGGGACTGCATGAACTGCTACGTCGGGTGCTCTACAACGACACACGTGCCGCTACTTACTCGGCCACGGTTCATACTTGCAGAGAGACTGATCGACCAGTATGTACGTACACGTTCGCGACCGGAATGACAATGCTACGCACGCTTCGACTAGGTGGGTCCTAACTGTCAGGCACTTCCTTCCGTGCGAAGATGTAGCTGGTGGGTCCCAACAGTTAAGGGGGAAACATTTTTTTCGCGAAATGCGGTGGCCCGTTCGGTGGGTCCCTACAGTCAGGTGGAGGAATAATTATTTTCCGCGTAATAAGGAGGCACTTCCTTGCTGCTGACGTGGACCCAGCCGTAAGCCTCTCCACGTACAATACTCTTCCGATGGAAGTCATTCGTTGACCACATTGACCATGCCGCGTCGAGAGCACCAAGGCGGTGGACGACGGCGAGGCCTAGGAAGGGGACGACACTGAGCCGGGGAAGACGTGGCAGTGGATGCCCACGCGGAGAGGAGAACGAGGGTTCACTGGTTCGGCTGCGGTGTGAGGCTGCCGTCGTCGCAGGGCCTGGCCAGCGGTGGGAGTAGTAGGGGGCGGTGATGCCTCCGCGGCAGCATAGCCGGCCACGGGAGGCAGGAGCAGGTGGCACGAGCGGCGCTGCTTTGAGCGGCTGAAGCAAGAAGACCAGAGGTTGAAGAAGCACTACGGTCGTTGGATGGACATCGTAGAGTCACTGGAGCTAGAATCGTTCATATTGACTAAGTTGACAAAGCCCTCCATCCCCGTCAACTTAGTAGCCCATATGTCAGCCTCCCACTATGCTGGGTCCCAGCTAGCAGGGGGAGTATTCATTTTTTTGTGCATAATAAGGAGGCACTTCCTTGCGTGCGAATATATAGCTGGTGGGTCCGACCTATCAGCGGGGTAACATTTTTTTCGCAAAATACAAAGGCACTTCTGGTGGGTCCCACATGTCAGGTGGAGGAATCATTATTTTGCGCGTAATAAGGAGGCATTTCCTTGTGTGCGGCCGTGGACCCAGCTATCAATCTCTCCACGTAAAGTCCACGTCCGATGGATGTCGTTCATTGACCATGTTGACCACGGCGCGCCGAGAGCACCAGGGCAGTGGACGACGGCGAGGCCTAGGAAGGGGACGACGCGGAGCCGGGGAAGACGCGGCAGTGGATGCCCACGTGGAGAGGAGTACGAGGGTTCATTGGTTCGGCCGCGGTGTGAGCCTACTGTCGCCGCAGGGCCTGGCCAGCGGTGAGAGTAGTAGGGGCCGGCAAGGCCTCAATGACAGCACAGCCGGCCACTAGAGGCAGGAGCAGGCAGTCTCGCCGACGCTGGTTTGGGCGGCCGGTGCAAGAAGAGTAGCGATTGAAGAAACAACATGACTGTTTGATTCAAATCCAACGGTCACTGCTGCTAGAATTGTTTGTTGACTAAGTTGACAAAGCCCTGCGTACGCGTCAACTTAGTAGGCCCACAGGTCAGCCTCCGAACCGGTGCGCCCCACATGTCAGTGGGAGGAATCATTTTTTAAGGTAATAAGGAGGCAGTTGATTGCGTGCGGCCAGGCTAGCGGAGGGAGTAGGATGGGCCGGTGAAGCCTGCGCGGCATGATAGCGGGCCACAAGAGGAGGGAGCAGGCAGTCCCGCCAGTGCTGGTTTAGGTGGATGGAGCAGGAAGAACAGAGATTGAAGAGGCACGTCGGCCGTTGGATGGACATCCAACAGTCACTGCTGCTAGAATCGTGTGTTGACTGACAAAGCCTTGCGTAAACAAGTCAACCTCAAAATTTGTGGTGCGTACAACCCATTTGCTATTATTTTTATAATCTTTACTCATTTTCTAATTCATATGGAATTTATTGCTGCCCATTTTGTAGTCAGTACCAGGGTTAAAAAAATGAACTAAAAATGTGCGAAATTTTGAAAGTTCACAATTTTTTGCTGGGGAACAAAATATTCTTAATCCGAAAATCATTAGCCATACTAAAACAAATTTAAAAATAAATTAGTACTATGTCATGTTAAAATCCAATGAAATATAAAATATCAATGAAGAATAAAAACAAAAAAGAAACTAATTTCCCATTTACTTTTAACAGATACTGACCAAACTCTTTGGCCCGGCCGGAATACATCTCTTCTCGTCTTGAAAGATTTGCAGCCTAGTAAGTCGAAGAAAACAAATAGGCCTAGCTTGGGTATTCTTCAAAAAGAAATAGTGGCCTACCTATTTTCCCAAAGAAAAAACTGTTGGGCTAATCATTTTGTTAGACGGGCCACAGAGACCGCACAACCCATAATATAGCCTACTCATCTGAAAAAACCCTCAAAAAATTGTGTAATTCTGTCGTTAATTGACTATACGTTGAAAATGATGTGGGTCCCAGATATCAGCAAGGTGGATTAGAGTAAAAAAACGAGGGGTGCATCTGAGTAGTAAAAGAGGCGCTTTGCTTGTGTTCGGGAGTGGACCTGGTGGGTCTGTACTGTCCTACTCACATCTACAGTCCTCTCCCGATTCACTATGTTGACAGGACCGGACGGTGGTGCCATGATGAGCGCACCAAGGCGGAGGATAAAATGCTGTCGCCAATGTGCTGGGCTGGGTTGGACATTCTTATTGAAAAATAAAAATGGACCGAAACTATTTACGACATTGACTATGATTTGCATGGGTCCGCTGGTTGCAGGAAGAAAATGCTGGGGGAAAGAAGACTGGTCGCTTTGTTTTCCTAAGAATTATATCGACTGAATGTAACGACACTATCATAGGAAATAATATCCTCCTGTTAAATCGTGAATTTAAAGAACTGCTGCATGAGCATTTAGCTTTATTTATTTACTTATTTATGTTTAGGGGACCATGAGCATGTACCTGGGCCGGATTCATGTGAGAGCCCCCCTTCCAGTTAATTATAGGCTCCTCTATTGGGCCTTCATCAGTGGGCTGCATATTATCAACAAGTGGAAAATGTGTTCCTATGAAAAATAGTATGCGCTACGTACGGTACGGGGTACTAAAGGATCGGACCGTGCAACGACTTCCAAAACATTGTGTTTGTCGTTCTAACAACACATTTATTCAATCAAAAGATGAAATATACTACTGATTGTACATTGAAAACAACAACAACAACAACAACTAGGGCTGGAGGTGCAACAGAAGCAGTAAGCAGGCCAGAAGAGTAAAGACGCAACTCTCTCTTCCAAACCAAACATCAGCCATCATTACAAAAAGGCTACCAAAAAATAACAAGTATACGCATCAAAGTAAATAAAGATCCTACTACACCAAGTGTACGCATCTAACTAACTGGCTCAGTTAGACGTTACTATTTATTAAGCTGTGGAGATTGGTAGACGGCTTGAACCAGATGGGTGCCTGACGGGGGAAACTCCAGCCAGCAGGTCGAAGTCTGATACTTGCGAACCTGTCTCCTACTTTGGGCTGCATAGCGTGGAGGCACATATCAGGGTATGGTGCATGCAGAGACGCATGGTACGCTGTGTACACACAATTTTGCCTGATGAACGAAACCGTGCTGCCATCATGATCCTTGATGTCAGTTATCTCCTGGTTAACCAGATAATTCAGTCCGAGAAACAGAGAGCGTGTACCAAGGCTACTTACCAGCCTCCGGTCAAAAATTCCTAAAGGCCCAGAGAAGCTGGGATCCTGCTCAAAGACCTTGCAGTGACTGTGATTGTATTCCACGAAATAACACATCTGGTACGTGCGAACGATCATCAATCGTTCGCCGTCGTGTGATCGAGCCAAGAACCACCTACAACTGCCATGCCACTTATCTTTGAAAGGTTCTAGGATTAGGAAGGGTAGGGACAGCAGGCGGCCTACAACATCATATCAAGTTGGAGTCAAATAAAAAAGTCTCTTAATGTAGTCAATCTTAAGAACATCATGTTATGAGCATGAATATTTTTTCAGTAAATGTTGACAGTAATATAAGCAAGCCATCATGATATCATAGGAAAGTAACATACTACTGT
The DNA here is from genome assembly GCF_018294505.1 of Triticum aestivum. Classification (NCBI taxonomy): domain Eukaryota; kingdom Viridiplantae; phylum Streptophyta; class Magnoliopsida; order Poales; family Poaceae; genus Triticum; species Triticum aestivum. The sequence continues at coordinate 592,518,902 of NC_057812.1, read as the reverse complement.
AACAGCCTTTTGTAGCGATGACTGGAGTAGGCCAACAATACGTCCAACCATAAAAGGAGTCGTCAACATAAATAAAGCCCTTGTGTTCAATGGTATCAGAGAGCCATGGAGGATGTATGATCCCGCGATGGACGTGCAGATTTATCCACTTACCGCAGTGACCTATCAGATAGGCGAGACCGTGGTTGAAGAATGCAATTAGCCTGAAGTCTTTATAATTCGCAGATTACAACCTTGAGCAAATCAAACTTGGTATCATGTTGGCTACTGTAAGATTCTGAGTATTCTGGGCCGCGGTGCCAAAGCAGTGCAATGTTAATCGAAGGAAGGGGGATCAATCACCAGGTGTAGACCTCCACGAGCATCCAGCTGCCGCCACCATCGACGAGAACCATCCAAGACATGTTCATGCCGACCCAGTACATACCGTTAATGTAGTTGAGGGTTACGGGGATCAGATCGCAGTCAAGAGGGTCGATGCTCGCCACCCTACGATCATTATGCTGCGTGACACGCCGTCAGGCGGCATCAGCAAGCAAGGAGCTGGCTTAAAAAGCTCCGGCCTGAGGGCTTTGAGTAAACGGTACAGCCTCGATGAGCGGCATGGTACTGAGATTGTCCACACGCAAAACAATGAGCTTGATTACCTCTGTGGGGAGCGAATTCCAGCCACTCTTTCGGCGGACGCTGCTTAGTTCTACCATTTTTAGTGCTTGGGTTTCAGAAGAGAGGGGGGTCGCCTTAGCGGGGATGGAAGATTGAACGATTATGTGCGGACAAGGATGGAGAAGCGAATATGTGCTGCGGGAAGTGGACATGTGATGATGACTACAACACGCCGCTTGACTTACGAGACACGTACCAGCAGTGTAGGGTCATATCGATGCCATATAACTTGCTTGAGTGATCACAGTATTGGTACTCCCTATAGTACCTACTACTATGCCCTAACTTGCTTGACTAGAGTAGTAGTGGAGTAGGACTCTGCTCTACTACTAGCATCAAAGGATTAGTATATTCTAATCTAAAATTGTTACAAACTTCAATTCCCGAGCGTGGAACGACTACGAACCGCCATCGGTGCTAACTCCAATCCCCAGCAAACATTCGCTGGTAGACATGGCAGTTGCAAACGCCCGTGACGTAGTTACAGTACATGTGTAAGGGTGGCGGTTTTGTCAAATACTATGGCTTAAAAATAGGCCACCATCAGATGGAAATCTGACAATTACGTAGGATTCGCCATGATCAGGCTCGTGGCGAACAATCGCCAGATATCATTACTAAAAAAGTTTAAAACACCCGGGGCTATAACTTGCACCGGCTGACCACTAACAATGATACTAACATAGTTGTAAACTGGTCAAAGACCGTGTCTACGTGGTGTTTGGAATTATATGCAAAAAAAAACTAGCAAGATGCACATGCATTGCACGGAATATCAAGATGCATTTTTTTACAAAATACCTGTTGTGATTGACCCATGCAGGAGTAATCCCATGTGTAAAAACTAATGATATCTCGAGAATTTTATCGAAAACATGGTATCTCGACCATTTCATCGAAAAATGATATCTCGAGAAAGATGATAAATAAGGTGAGGAGGAGTGGGGCGTGGTGGTGACTGGTGGTTGGACTGGGCGGAGGCATGGGGATGGACGGCGCCGGCAGCGGCCACCATGCCAGATTGTTCCAGAGACTTCCTTTTTTAATTGCTTGGAAATGAGGTTTGTGGGAGATAAGGATGAATGAGGCAATGCCTTATCTGTAAATGTGGAGAGAGGTGCGGGTATCTTTTGTAAAATTTCCATAGTTTGATTTCTATCCGTCAGATATAGATCGGACGGTCTATACTATAAGATGGCAGGCACACCATCATCACCAACTCTGTTTTTTCTCTACTCCTACTCCTATATTACTTATACTTATACTCCTATAAAAGACTCAGTTGGTGATGATGGTGTGTCTGACATCCGCCATTTCTGACCATTAGATCTGCATCTAACGGCTGTGACGTAAGTTGTGGCCTTTTGCAACAATTCCCACTTCTTCGCTCCAGTTTACACAAAACCCCTTAGTGTCTTGAAACCAACCACATTCCTCCCTTACCTCATCAAAATAGCCCAAAGAATATATTTGGAGTGAAACATAAGATATTTTTAGTGATATGTATATCAAAACTGAACTGTTTTCTTTCAAATTTGTGAACATGTATTATTCTACTTTGGATCCGTTGCAACAGACAGGCTCATTACTATAAAGGTTTATCTCCTGCATCGTCCGCAACGAACACCTGGTGTACTGGTCCGGGCCAGATGCTTGTAGTGCGATGGCCTGAGTTTGAATTCTGTCCTAAACTGTAGCTTTTTATATTTTTTAATATATACTTCTTTCGCTACTGTACTGAGAGTGGAACCCACAGAGTACTTAGAATACAAGATTAAGGATGGATTCATTTCTTTCTAACTTTCTATACGAATCTGTAGCCAGCCTGCAAGTAATGTACACTGTACTAACAGTGGAACCCACAGAGTACTTAGAATACAAGATTAAGGATGCAATTAACTTTTTATAGAGGGAGAATCATACATGCAATTAACTCAAATGGATTATACATGACTCTATTATTCTCCAACGGCAACCGACAAATTTCCTCCCGCGGGCCGGAGTAGGTTTCTCGGTTTACATGCAGGTTTAACGGAGGGGTTTGATGGAGGCAAGGAGGCGTGTTCAGCCGGCCATGCAGCGGGTGGCGCAGTACTATTTGATTTGACATCTACTAGTATATTATAAAAAAGAAAGAAGAGTAGTAGAGATAGAGATAAGAGTAGAGACAGAAACTAGGGAGGAGCATCATCTACTGCTTCGTGTGCTACTCCTGCGCTCCATTCGGCCACCGCAACCTCCCCTATAGCCACTCCCTCCCGCACTCCATTCCGCGGATGCTGCTGAAATTTGGGGAGCGCACTCTCGCGAATGCTGGAAGCGATGACTTCACCGATGATGACTTCTTCCCCGACCTCGGCAACCTCTTCCTCAATGACATGGGCGACTGAAGGAAATATGCCCTAGAGGCAATAATAAAGTTATTATTTATTTCCTTATATAATGGTAAATGTTTATTATTCATTCTAGAATTGTATTAACCGGAAACATAATACATGTGTGAATATATAGGCAAACAAAGTGTCACTAGTATGCCTCTACTTGACTAGCTCGTTGATCAAAGTTGGTTAAGTTTCCTAGCCATTGACATGGGTTGTCATTTGATTAACGGGATCACATCATTAGGAGAATGATGTGATTGACATGACCCATTCCGTTAGCTTAGCACATGATCGTTTAGTATGTTGCTATTGCTTTCTTCATGACTTATACATGTTCCTATGACTATGAGATTATGCAACTCCCGTTTACCGGAGGAACACTTTATGTGCTACCAAACGTCACAACGTAACTGGGTGATTATAAAGGTGCTCTATAGGTGTCTCCAAAGGTACTTCTTGGGTTGGCGTATTTCGAGATTAGGATTTGTCACTCCGATTGTCGGAGAGGTATCTCTGGGCCCTCTCGGTAATGCACATCACTTAAGCCTTGCATGAATTGCAACTAATGAGTTAGTTGCGGGATGATGTATTACAGAACGAGAAAAGAGACTTGCCGGTAACGAGATTGACCTAGGTATTGAGATACCGATGATCGAATCTCAGGCAAGTAACATACTGATGACAAAGGGAACAACTCATGTTGTTATGCGGTCTGACCGATAAACATCTTCGTCGAATATGTGGGAGCCAATATGAGCATCCAGGATCCACTATTGGTTATTGACCGGAGACGTGTCTCGGTCATGTCTACCTAGTTCTCGAACCTGTAGGGTCCGCACGCTTAACGTTATGATGACAATTTTATTATGAGTTTATGTGTTTTGAGTACCGAAGGTTGTTCAGAATCTCAGATGTGATCACGGACATGACGAGGAGTCTCGAAATGGTCGAGACATAAAGATTGATATATTGTACGACTATATTCGGACACTGGAAGTGTTCTGGAGAAGTTTCAGATAAAACTGGAGTGTCGGAGGGTTATCGGAATCCCCGGGGGAACTAATGGGCCTCGATGGGCCTTAGTGGAGAGAGAGAGGGGCGGCTAGGGCAGGCCGTGCGCCCCCTCCCCCTTGAGTCCGAATTGGACAAGGAAGGGGGGGGGGCTCCCCCCTTTCCTTCTCCCTCTCCCTCTCCTTCCTTCCCCTCTCTCCCTTTTGGTGGAAACCTACTAGGATTTGGAGTCCTAGTAGGATTCCCCTCTTGGGGGCGCGCCATAGAGGGCCGGCCGGCCTCCCCCTTGCTCCTTTATATACGGGGGCAGGGGCACCCTAGAGACACAACAATTGATCATTGATCTCTTAGCCGTGTGCGGTGCCCCCCTCCACCATAGTTCACCTCGATAATACTATAGCGGTGCTTAGGAGAAGCCCTGCATCGGTAGAACATCAACATCGTCACCACGCCGTCATGCCGACGAAACTCTCCCTCAACACTCGACTGGATCGGAGTTCGAGGGACGTCATCGGGCTGAACGTGTGTTGAACTCGGAGGTGCCGTACGTTTCGTAATTGATCGGTCGGATCGTGAAGACGTATAACTACATCAACCACGTTGTGCTAACGCTTCCGCTTTCGGTCTACGAGGGTACGTAGACAACACTCTCCCCTCTTGTTGCTATGCATCACCATGATCTTGCGTGTGCATAGGAATTTTTTTGAAATTACTACGTTCTCCAACAGTGGCATCCGAGCCAGGTTTTATGCGTTGATGTAATATGCACGAGTAGAACACAAGTGATTTGTGGGTGATATAAGTCATACTGCTTACCAGCATGTCAGACTTTGGTTCGACGGCATTGTTGGATGAACCGGCCCGGATCGACATTACACGTACGCTTCGCGAGACTGGTTTTACCGCCGTGCTATGCACACAGGTGACTAGCGAGTGTCAGTTTCTCCAACTTTAGTTGAACCGAGTGTGGCTATGCCCGGTCCTTGAGAAGGTTAAAACAACACTAACTTGACAAACTATCTTTGTGGTTTTGATGCATAGGTAAGAACGGTTCTTGCTCAGCCCGTAGCAGCCATGTAAAACTTGCAACAACAAAGTAGAGGACATCTAACTTGTTTTTGCAGGGCATGTTGTGATGTGATATGGTCAAGACGTGATGAGATATAAGTTGTTGTATAAGATGATCATGTTTTGTTGAAGTTATCGGCAACTGGCAGAAGCCTTATGGTTGTCTCTTTATTGCATAAGATGCAAGAGCCAAATAATTGCTTTACTTTATCGCTATGCGATAGCAATAGTTGCAAGAGTAATAGTTGGCGAGATGACCATGTGACGACACATTGATATAGATCAAGATAATGGAGATCATGGTGTCATGCCTATGATGATGGAAATCATGACGATGCTTTGGAGATGGAGATCAAAGGCACAAGATGATGATGGCCATACCATGTCACATATATTTTGATTGCATGTGATGTTTATCTTTTATACATCTTATTTTGCTTAGTTCGGCGGTAGCTTTATAAGATGATCTCTCACTAAATTTCAAGATAAAAGTGTTCTCCCTGAGTATGCACCATTGCCAAAGTTCGTCGTGCGCAGACACCACGTGATGATCGGGTGTGATAAGCTCTACGTCCATCTACAACGGGTGCAAGCCAGTTTTGCACACGTAGAATACTCAGGTTAAACATGACGAGCCTAGCATATGCAGATATGGCCTCGAAACACTGAGACCGAAAGGTCGAGCATGAATCATATAGTAGATATGATCAACATAGTGATGTTCACCATTGAAAACTACTCCATTTCACGTGATGATCGGTTATGGTTTAGTTTATTTGGATCATGTGATCACTTAGATGACTAGAGGGATGTCTATCTAAGTGGGAGTTCTTAAGTAATATGATTAATTGAACTTTAATTTATCATGAACTTAGTCCTGGTAGTATTAGCATATCTATGTTGTAGATCAATTGCTCGCGTTTAGCTCCCCTGTTTTATTTTTGACATGTTCCTAGAGAAAACTAAGTTGAAAGATGTTAGTAGCAATGATATGGATTGGATCCGTGATCTGAGGATTATCCTAATTGCTGCACAGAAGAATTATGTCCTTGATGCACCGCTAGGTGACAGACCTATTGCAGGAGCAGATGCAAACGTTATGAATGCTTGGCTAGCTCAATACGATGACTACTTGATAGTTTAGTGCACCATGCTTAACGTCTTAGAATCAGGACTTCAAAGACATTTTGAACATCATGGACCATATGAGATGTTCCAGGAGTTGAAGTTAATATTTCAAGCAAATACCCGAGTTGAGAGATATGAAGTCTCCAACAAGTTCTATAGCTAAAAGATGGAGAATAGCTCAAGCAGTGAGCATGTGCTCAGATTGTCTGGGTACTACAATCGCTTGAATCAAGTGGGAGTTATTCTTCCAGATAAAATAGTGATTGACAGAATTCTCTAGTCACCATCACCAAGTTAGTAGAACTTCATGATGAACTATAGTATGCAAGGGATGACGAAAACGATTCCCGAGCTTTTCATGATGATGAAATTGATGAAGGTAGAAATCAAGAAAGAGCATCAAGTGTTGATGGTTGACAAGACCACTAGTTTCAAGGAAAAGGGCAAAGGGAAGAAGGGGAACTTCAAGAAGAACGACAAGCAAGTTGCTGCTCAAGTGAAGAAGCCCAAGTCTGGACCTAAGCCTAAGACTAAGTGCTTCTACTGCAAAGGGAATAGTCACTGGAAGCGGAACTGCCCCAAGTATTTGGTGGATAAGAAGGATGGCAAAGTGAACAAAGCTATATTTGATATACATGTTATTGATGTGTACTTTACTAGTGTTTATAGAAACCCCTCGGTATTTGATACTGGTTCAGTTGCTAAGAGTAGTAACTCGAAACGGGAGTTGCAGAATGAACAGAGATTAGTTAAGGGTGAAGTGACTATGTGTATTGGAAATGGTTCCAAGATTGATATGATCATCATCGCACACTCCCTATACTTTCGGGATTAGTGTTAAACCTAAAATAAATGTTATTTAGTGTTTACATTGAGCATGAATATGATTGGTCATGTTTATTGCAATACGGTTATTCATGTAAGTTAGAGGATAATTGTTGTTCTGTTTACATGAATAAAACCTTCTATGGTCATACGCCCAATGAAAATGGTTTGTTGGATGTCGATCGTGGTGATACACATTTACATTGAAGCCAAAAGATGCAAAGTTAATAATGATAGTACAACTTATTTGTGGCACTGACGTTTAGGTCATATTGGTGTAAAGCGCATGAAGAAAATCCATGCTGATGGGCTTTTGGAATCACTTGATTATGAATCAGTTGATGCTTGCGAACCATGCCTCATGGGCAAGATGACTAAGACTCCGTTCTCTGGAACAATTGAGCGAGCAACAGATTTGTTGAAAATCATACATACTGATGTATGTGGTCCGATGAATATTGAGGCTCACGGCAGGTATCATTATTTTATGATCTTCACAGATGATTTGAGCTGATATGAGTATATCTACTTGATGAAACACAAGTCTGAAGCATTTGAAAAGTTCAAAGAATTTCAGAGTGAAGTGGAGAATCATCGTAACAAAAATAAAAGTTTCTACGATATGATCGCAGAAGTAAAATATTTGAGTTACGAGTTTGGCCTTCAGTTAAAACAATGTGAAATAGTTTCACTACTCACACCACCTGGAACACCACAGTGTAATAGTGTGTCTGAACGTCGTAACCGTAATTTATTAGATATGGTGTGATCTATGATGTCTCTTACCGACTTACCACTATCGTTTTGGGGTTATGCATTAGAGGCAGCTACATTCATGTTAAATAGGGCACCATCTAAATCCATTGAGACGACACCGTATGGACTATGGTTTGGCAAGAAACCTAAGCTGTCATTTCTTAAAGTTTGAGGTTGCAATGCTTATGTGAAAAAGTTTCAACCTGATAAGCTGAAACCCAAATCGGAGAAGTGCATCTTCATAGGATACCCAAAAGAAAATGTTGGGTACACCTTCTATCACAGATCCGAAGGCAAGTTATTCATTGCTTAGAATGGATCGTTTCTAGAGAAGGAGTTTCTCTCGAAAGATATGAGTGGGAGGAAAGTAGAACTTGATGAGGTAACTGTACCCGCTCCCTTATTGGAAAGTAGTTCATCACAGAAATCTGTTCCTGTGACTACTACACCAATCAGTGAGGAAGCTAATGATGATGATCATGTAACTTCAGATTAAGTTACTATCGAACCTCGTAGGTAAACCAGAGTGAGATCCGCACCAGAGTAGTACGGTAATCCTGTTCTGGAGGTCATGTTACTTGACCATGATGAACCTACGAACTATGAGGAAGCGATGATGAGCCCAGATTCCGCGAAATGGCTTGATGCCATGAAATCTGAGATGGGATCCATGTATGAGAACAAAGTATGGACTTTGGTTGACTTGCCTGATGATCGGCAAGCCATAGAAAATAAATGGATTTTCAAGAGGAAGACATACGCTGATAGTAGTGCTACTATCTAGAAAGGTAGACTTGTTGAAAAAGGTTTTTGACAAAGTTCAAGGTGTTGACTATGATGAGATTTTCTCACTCATAGCAATGCTTAAGTCTGTCTGGATCATGTTAGCAAATTGTCGCATTTTATGAAATTTGGCAAATGGATGTCAAAACTGCATTCCTGAATAGATTTCTAGAAGAAGAATTGTATATGATACATCTGGAAGGTTTTGTCGATCCAAAGGGAGCTAACAAAATGTGCAAGCTCCAGCGATCCATCTATGGACTGGTACAAGCGTCTCGGAGTTGGAATATACGCTTTGATAAGTTGATCAAAGCATATAGTTTTATACAGACTTGCGGTGAAGCCTGTATTTACAAGAAAGTGAGTGGGAGCACTACATCATTTCTGATAAGTATATGTATGTCATATTGTTGATCGAAGATAATGTAGAATTATTCTGCAAAGCATAAAGGAATGTTTGAAAGGAGTTTTTTCAAAGAAAGACCTCAGTGAAGCTGCTTACATATTGAGCATCAAGATCTATAGAGATAGATCAAGACGCTTGATAAGTTTTTCAATGAGTACATACCTTGACAAGATTTTGAAGTAGTTCAAAATGGAACAGTAAAAAAGGAGTTCTTTCCTGTGTTACAAGGTGTGAAGTTGAGTAAGACTCAAAACCCGACCACGACAGAAGATAGAGAGAGAATGAAAGTCATTCCCTATGCCTCAGCCATAGGTTCTATAAAGTATGCCATGTTGTGTACCAGACCTATTGTATACCCTGCCCTGAGTTTGGCAAGGGAGTACAATAGTGATCTAGGAGTAGATCACTGGACATTGGTCAAAATTATCCTTAGTGGAATAAGGATATGTTTCTCGATTATGGAGGTGACAAAAGGTTCGTCATAAAGGGTTACGTCGATGCACGTTTTGACACTGATCCAGATGACTCTAAGTCTCAATCTGGATACATATTGAAAGTGGGAGCAATTAGCTAGAGTAGCTCCGTGTAGAGCATTGTTGACATACAAATTTGCAAAATACACACGCATCTGAATGTAGCAGACCCATTGACTAAACTTCCCTCACAAGCAAAACATGATCACACCTTAGTACTCTTTGGGTATTAATCACATAGCGATGTGAACTAGATTATTGACTCTAGTAAACCCTTTGGGTGTTGGTCACATGATGATGTGAACTATGAGTGTTAATAACACGGTGATGTAAACTATTGATGTTAAATCACATGGTGATGTGAACTAGATATTGACTCTAGTGCAAGTGGGAGACTGAAGGAAATATGCCCTAGAGGCAATAATAAAGTTATTATTTATTTCCTTATATCATGATAAATGTTTATTATTCATGCTAGAATTGTATTAACCAGAAACATAATACATGTGTGAATATATATGCAAACAGAGTGTCACTAGTATGCCTCTACTTGACTAGCTCGTTGATCAAAGATGGTTAAGTTTCCTAGCCATTGACATGGGTTGTCATTTGATTAACGGGATCACATCATTAGGAGAATGATGTGATTGACATGACCCATTCCGTTAGCTTAGCACATGATCATTTAGTATGTTGCTATTGCTTTCTTCATGACTTATACATGTTCCTATGACTATGAGATTATGCAACTTCCGTTTACCGGAGGAACACTTTGTGTGCTACCAAACGTCACAACATAACTGGGTGATTATAAAGGTGCTCTACAGGTGTCTCCAAAGGTACTTGTTGGGTTGGCGTATTTCGAGATTAGGATTTGTCACTCCGATTGTCGGAGAGGTATCTCTGGGCCCTCTCGGTAATGCAGATCACTTAAGCCTCGCAAGCATTGCAGCTAATGAGTTACTTGCGGGATGATGTATTACGGAACGAGTAAAGAGACTTGCCGGTAACGAGATTGAACTAGGTATTGAGATACCGACGATCGAATCTCGGGCAAGTAACATACCGATGGCAAAGGGAACAACATATGTTGTTATGCGGTCTGACCGATAAAGATCTTCGTAGAATATGTGGGAGCCAATATGAGCATCCAGGTGCCGCTATTGGTTATTGACCGGAGACGTGTCTCGGTCATGTCTACATAGTTCTCGAACCCGTAGGGTCCGCACGCTTAACGTTACGATGACAGTTTTATTATGAGTTTATGTGTTTTGATGTACCGAAAGGTTGTTCGGAGTCCCGGATGTGATCACGGACATGATGAGGAGTATCGAAATGGTAGAGACAAAAAGATTGATATATTGGACGACTATATTCGGACACCGGAAGTGTTCCGGAGAAGTTTCAGATAAAACCGGAGTGTGGGAGGATTATCGGAACCCCCGGGGGAACTAATGGGCCTCGATCGGCCTTTGTGGAGAGAGAGAGGGGCGACCAGCGCAGGCCGCGTGCGCCCTCCCCCTTGAGTCCGAATTGGACAAGGAAGGGGGGGGGGGCGACGCCCCCCTTTCCTTCTCCCTCTCCTTCTCTTTCCTTCCCCCTCTCTCCCTTTTGGTGGAAACCTACTAGGACTTGGAGTCCTGGTACGATTCCCCTCTTGGGGGCGCGCCATAGAGGGCCGGCTGGCCTCCCCCTTGCTCCTTTATATACGGGGGAAGGGGTACCCTAGAGACACAACAGTTGATCATTGATCTCTTAGCCGTGTGCGGTGCCCCCCTCCACCATAGTTCACCTCGATAATACTGTAGCGGTGCTTAGGAGAAGCCCTACGTCGGTAGAACATCAACATCGTCACCACGCCGTCGTGCTGACAAAACTCTCCCTCAACACTTGACTGGATCGGAGTTCGAGGGACGTCATCGGGCTGAACGTGTGCTGAACTTGGAGGTGCCGTACGTTTCGTACTTGATCGGTCGGATCGTGAAGACGTACAACTACATCAACCGCGTTGTGCTAACGCTTCCGCTTTCGGTCTACAAGGGTACGTAGACAACACTCTCCCCTCTTGTTGCTATGCATCACCATGATCTTGCGTGTGCATAGGAATTTTTTTGAAATTACTATGTTCCCGAACAGCGACAATATCAACGCCAACGGTGCTGCTCCCGTTGCACCATATGTGTTTCTGTCCTTCCTATTCGAAATCGTGGTAGAATTCATGTTTCTAGTCTATGTCCTAGATTCAATCTGTTCATCTACCATGCTAGTCCACATGACTAGTTTAATCTCTATTATAGCCATCATGATTTATTTTGTGCTTATTCAGACTAAATCTCATAGTATCTTGCTCATATATTCAATCGGCACACCGTCCCCTACAGGCACTCCCGTTTCATGGACGGCCTGGTCGATGCCTCCAAGGATCCCTTCATCTACTGCTATGAGTGACCGCTACCATTTTGGGGCTCGCCAGTGGACCTCGTGCATCACCTCACACAGTCGTCCATCTATCACTACTGGCCGCGGCGAAGAACATCAAGTACGAGACATGCTACCCATTCACTGTGTCGGAGTCGCTGGAGGATCACCGCCGCGTGCTAGTCTCGGAGGAGGATGGCAGCGTCTTCCTCTTGATCGTGGGCACCGGCGAGGTCCGCGCAGGCCGCCGCCCCGTCTCTGTAGTGTGTGTCAGGGGCGACGCCACTGACGCTGACACTGACACGAGGCCAATGTACAGATGCGTTCTCACTGTTACTACCCGTCCGAGTTACATGGGCGATGACACTGGCTACAGGAAGCTGACTAGGACTATGCCGAGCTGGGACCTTCCTCCGATGTGGACATGGAAGACGCATGGTATGATTCCCCCCTCCCCAACATGGTGCATGGGGACTCCAAGGAAGTTCACCTGGACATATGCATTACCAAATTAAATGTAGATCATTAGTCTTTGCTCAATGTAATCTGTTGTCTAAGCATGTGGAGACTTCCATGCATGATCTTGATCTATTGGAGTATCCCGCATGCATAAAAGTGTATCCATTTATGGTTTAGTCTAGAATCTTCCATGTATGAAATTTTTACTACAGTACTAGCGAAAGACTTATGATGAACCACTTCTTACATCTCCTCTGCCCCCTTCCAAGTCATCTTGATTTAATCCCTCCGTCTGGGTGTATAAGGGCATGGTTAGTACCTAATAGTATAGCCAACTGTTGACTATAAGAAAGTGCCATGTCATCTGTAGCCAACATGTATACCCATCAATACTCTGATACGTCCATTTTGCATCATGCTTTTATATCGATATTTATTACATTATGGGCTGTTATTACAAATTATGTCACAATACTTATGCCTTTTCTCTCTTATTTTACAATGTTTACATGAAGAGGGAGAATGCCGACAGCTTGAATTCTAGGCTTGAAAATGAGCAAATATTAGAGACCTATTCTGCACAACTCCAATAGTCCTGAAACTCCATGAAAGTCAGTTTTAATTAAAAATATTGGGTGAAGAAAGCACGAGAGGGGGGCCACACCCTGTCCACGAGTGTGGGGGGTGCGCCCCCTGCCTCGTGGGCCCCCTGGCAGGCCTCCGATGCCCATCTTTTTTTATATGAAGTCTTTCTCCCTGGAAAAAGTAAGGAGGAAGCTTTCGGAACGAAGCGCCGCCGTCTCGGGGCGGAACCTTGGCAGAACCAATCTAGGGCTCCGGCGGAGCTGTTCTGCCGGGGAAACATCCCTCCGAGAGGGGAAAATCATCACCATCGATCCTCTCATCGGGAGGGGGTTAATCTCCATCAACATCTTCACCAGCACCATCTCATCTCAAACCCTAGTTCATCTCTTGTATCCAATCTTTGTCTCAAAACCTCAGATTGGTACCTGTGGGTTGCTAGTAGTGTTAATTACTCCTTGTAGTTGATGCTAGTTGGTTTATTTGGTGGAAGATGATATGTTCAGATCCTTTATGCATATTAATACCCCTCTAATTATGAACATGAATATGATTTGTGAGTAGTTACGTTTGTTCCTGAGGACATGGGAGAAGTCTTGCTATAAGTAGTCATGTGAATTTGGTATTTGTTCGATATTTTTATGAGATGTATGTTGTCTCTCCTCTAGTGGTGTCATGTGAACATTGACTACATGACACTTCACCATCGTTTTGGCCTAGGGTAAGGCATTGGGAAGTAATAAGTATATGATGGGTTGCTAGAGTGACAGAAGCTTAAACCCTAGTTTATGCGTTGCTTCATAAGGGGCTGATTTGGATCCTTATGTTTCATGCTATGGTTAGGTTTACCTTAATACTTCTTTTGTAGTTGCGGATGCTTGCAAGAGGTGTTAACCATAAGTGGCATGCTTGTCCAAGGAAGGGCAGTATGTAGGTGTCAAAACTAGCGGATCTCGGGTAGGGGTTCCCGAACTGTGCGTCTAGGATCGATGGTAACAGGAGACAAGGGACACGATGTTTACCCAGGTTCGGGCCCTCTCTATGGAGGTAATACCATACTTCCTACTTGATTGATCTTGATGAATATGAGTATTACAAGAGTTGATCTATCACGAGATCATAATAGCTAAACCCTAGAAGTCTAGCCTATGAATATGGTAATGAGTATATGCATTGTCCTTTCTGGACTACCCCCTTCGGTTATATAGACACCGAGGGGGTGTACATGGAGTCGGTTACATAAGAAGGAATCTTTAGTCGCCAAGCTTGCCTTCCACGCCAAGTAGAGTCCAATCCGGACACGGTGCAGTCTTCGGCCTTCATGTCTTCACAGCCCATTAGTCCGACCCATGGATAACAGGCCGGACGCCCGAGGACCCCTTAGTCCAGGACTCCCTCATTAGCCCCTGAACCTGGCTTCAATGACGAGGAGTCCGGCGCGCAGATTTGTCTTCGGCATTGCAAGGCGGGTTCCCTCCTTCCGAACTCGAGAATAGTC